>NC_056440.1:72640673-72845673 GCF_018296145.1 Oncorhynchus tshawytscha | reverse complement strand
CAGGTAGATGAGGCTGGGCCTAGTCAGGCTATGGATGGTGGTGTAGATGAGGCTGGGTCTAGTCAGACTAGAGATGGTCAGGTAGATGAGGCTGGGCCTAGTCAGGCTAGAGATGGTAGTCAGACTAGAGATGGGGTAGATGAGGTGGGCCTAGTCAGGCAATGGATGGTGGGTAGATGAGGCTGGTCTAGTCAGGCTAGAGATGGTCGGGTAGATGAGGCTGGGCCTAGTCATGTAATGGATGGTGGTGTAGATGAGGCTGGGTCTAGTCATACTATGGATGGTGGTGTAGATGAGGCTGGGCCTAGTCATGCTATGGATGGTGGTGTAGCTGAGGCTGGGCCTTGTCATGCTATGGATGGTGGTGTAGCTGAGGCTGGGTCTAGTCAGACTAGAGATGGTGGGGTAGATGAGGCTGGGCCTAGTCATGCTATGGATGGTGGTGTAGCTGAGGCTGGGTCTAGTCAGACTAGAGATGGTGGTGTAGATGAGGCTGGGCCTAGTCATGCTATGGATGGTGGTGTAGATGAGGCTGGGCCTAGTCATGCTATGGATGGTGGTCCAGGTTAAAGCAAAGGGTGCACTTGTAAGAGCTAGGTTCTCCATGCTCAAGGAGAGCATCTCCTCCCAGCTCCTCCTTCTTTGGTTTGGAAAGACAGAGTGGTGAAGCCAAGGGTATGCATTATCTACAGCTGTCTGATGGGTGGGTGACCTCTGTGGTGGGGGAGATGCGGGAGCGAACTGTGGAGTTTTATATTGAGTTGTGTAGGGCAGAAATGTGTGATCCTATGTGTGCTCACGTCTTCTTCGCAGCACTCATTATACTCTCTCGGGCACAGAGGGATGAAATGGACATTCCTCTTTTGTCCCATGAACTGGCAGAGGCCATAACCCAGCTGTCCCCCGGTCATGCACCGGGGGTCGATGGACACCCAGTGGAGTTTTATAAAAAATTCTGGGGAATAATTGGACTGGATTTCTTCTGCGTGTTGCATGAATGCGTCGGGGTAGGAGATTTGCCGATGAAGCTGCCGTCAGGCGGCTCTGACTCTCCTGCCCAAAAAAGGGGACTTGTGTGAACTTTTAAGAACTGGAGGCCTGTGGCATTGCTCTGTGCGGACTACAAGATATTTGCCAAGGTCCTCTCTAACAGATTGAAGTCCCATCTGGACTCGATACTACATACGGACCAAACATATTGTGAACCGGGACGCTCAATCACGGACAACTTGTTTTTAATCAGGGACATGTTGGACTAATCAAGAGATTCTAATGTGAATAGTCTTAAGGTGTATGAGGGAGCTTCGTCAGCTAAGGTAAACTGGGGCAAGAGCAAAGCTCTGTTATGTGGAGCATGGGGGGATAGGGCCTCTCTGCTACCAGGGGGTTTTCCGTGGGGTTGTGAGGGCTTAAAGTGTTGGGGGTGTACCTGGGCTCGGAGAGGTGGGTCAGAAAGAACTGGGAGGGGCTGTCACATGCAGTGGTGTCAAGACTGGCCAGGTGGAGGTGGCTCCTGTCCCAAGTGTCATATAGAGGGAGGGTAATCCTGATAATCAACAACCTGGTGGCATCTTCCCTGTAGCATAAACTGGCTGTCCTCAATCCCCCTGCTGGTCTGCTCGCAGACCTGTAACACAAACTGGTGGACATTTTCTGGTTGGGCCATCACTGGCTGAGGGCGGCAGTGTTGTACATGACTGTCCACGAAGGAGGACAGGGCCTGGTGGAACTGGAGAGCAGGATGGCTGCATTCCGACTGAGGAAAGCTGGCGGATTAGGGTTGGACTGGCAGCTGTTCCTCATGAAGCTGGAGAGGCTGAGTACAGCCGGTCTCTCAGATTTTTACTCTGCAGTGCTGAGGGACTGGCAGCTGCTAAGGCCCACACGAGAAGGGGGTGTGGAGCCTGGGCTGTGGGTGTGGGTGGAGCCTATCTTCCACAACCCAGCCATTCCTTTGAGATCGTTTCAGTCGGCCACCATGCAGAGGTAACTGATGGCAGCGGGATTACAAAGGCTGGGTGACCTGCGGCTGCTGGGAGAGAAGGGGTGGAAAACCCTGAAAGTTCTGCCACAACAAGCTGGAGAGATTCCTGGAGGAGGTCCAGGAGGCACTGTCTGAGCCGGTAAGAGAGGTGTTTGAGCGGCCAAAGGGGGAGGGGCCACCAATGTCTCCACCGCTGCAGGTGCAGGTGACGGCAGAGACTGGAGACTGGCAACGGGGTCTGGAGGACTTGTCAGATTTTAACACTCTGAGCCTGGGGGAGTTTGAGGGGGTGGGAGGTAAAGCCCTCTACAAGCTCTGCATTAAGGTGAGGAACATTAGGAGCCTAACAGGAGTGAAGGCACATCAGTGGCAGGGGGTATGTGGGGCGGAGAGTATGGTGGGTTTTAGATGGAGGGGGCTCTACAAACCCCCAGTACTAAAGAGGTCAGAGGACCTCCAGTGGAGGGTTCTACATGGAGCCTTGGCCACTAACAGCTGGTTGGCACGTTTGAACCGGGAGTCGGGCAGGGGTGTCCTTTCTGTGTTAAAAGAGAGAAACTGTGATTCATGTGTTTTCTGTGTGCACCAGGTTAATGCCATTAATGTCTCTGTTGGAATGTCTGTGTGACAGGTTGGGGTGGTTTTTACTGTTGGGATGTTTATTATGGGGTACAGGTATTCAAATAAGGAAAAGGCCAAATGTGTTTTGTTGAATTTTCGGTTGCTCAGGCGAAGTTGTCTTTTTTTTCTTTTTTTTCACCTTTATTTAACCAGGTAGGCTAGTTGAGAACAAGTTCTCATTTACAACTGCGACCTGGCCAAGATAAAGCATAGCAGTGTGAACAGACAACAACACAGAGTTACACATGGAATAAACAATTAACAAGTCAATAACACAGTAGAAAAAAAAGAGTTTATATACATTGTGTGCAAAAGGCATGAGGAGGTAGGCGAATAATTACAATTTTGCAGATTAACACTGGAGTGATAAGTGATCAGATGGTCATGTACAGGTAGAGATACTGGAGTGCAAAATATCAGAAAAGTAAATAAATATAAACAGTATGGGGATGAGGTAGGTAAATTGGGTGGGCTATTTACCGATGGACTATGTACAGCTGCAGCGATCGGTTAGCTGCTCAGATAGCAGATGTTTGAAATTGGTGAGGGAGATAAAAGTCTCCAACTTCAGAGATTTTTGCAATTTGTTCCAGTCACAGGCAGCAGAGAACTGGAACGAAAGGCGGCCAAATGAGGTGTTGGCTTTAGGGATGATCAGTGAGATACCTGCTGGAGCGCGTGCTACGGGTGGGTGTTGCCACCATGACCAGTGAACTGAGATAAGGCGGAGCTTTACCTAGCATGGACTTGTAGATGACCTGGAGCCAATGGGTCTGGCGACAAATATGTAGCGAGGGCCAGCCGACTAGAGCATACAGGTCGCAGTGGTGGGTGGTATAAGGTGCTTTAGTAACAAAACGGATGGCACTGTGATAAACTGCATCCAGTTTGCTGAGTAGAGTATTGGAAGCTATTTTGTAGATGACATCGCCGAAGTCGAGGATCGGTAGGATAGTCAGTTTTACTAGGGTGAGTTTGGCGGCGTGAGTGAAGGATGCTTTGTTGCGGAATAGAAAGCCGACTCTAGATTTGATTTTAGATTGGAGATGTTTGATATGAGTCTGGAAGGAGAGTTTACAGTCTAGCCAGACACCTAGGTACTTATAGATGTCCACATATTCTAGGTCGGAACCATCCAGGGTGGTGATGCTAGTCGGGCGTGCGGGTGCAGGCAGCGAACGGTTTAAAAGCATGCATTTGGTTTTACTAGCGTTTAAGAGCAGTTGGAGGCCACGGAAGGAGTGTTGTATGGCGTTGAAGCTCATTTGTAGGTTAGATAGCACAGTGTCCAAGGAAGGGCCGGAAGTAAACAGAATGGTGTCGTCTGCGTAGAGGTGGATCAGGGAATCGCCAGCAGCAAGAGCAACAGCATTGATATATACAGAGAAAAGAGTCTGCCCGATAATTGAACCCTGTGGCACCCCCATAGAGACTGCCAGAGGACCGGACAACATGCCCTCCGATTTGACACACTGAACTCTGTCTGCAAAGTAGTTGGTGAACCAGGCAAGGCAGTCATTAGAAAAACCGAGGCTACTGCTACTGAGTCTGCCGATAAGAATATGGTGATTGACAGAGTCGAAAGCCTTGGCCAGGTCGATGAAGACGGCTGCACAGTACTGTCTTTTATCGATGGCGGTTATGATATCGTTTAGTATCTTGAGCGTGGCTGAGGTGCACCCGTGACCGGCTCGGAAACCAGATTGCACAGCGGAGAAGGTACGGTGGGATTCGAGATGGTCAGTGATCTGTTTGTTGGAGAACAGTTGGCTGTGGGGATAACAGACCCTTTACTATTATTTAATGGGATGGTCTCTGTGCACCTTAGGGTAGAATTTGAGTTCTATAAAATTATTAAAAGTGTGGAGATTTTTCAGGAGAATGGTGTGTTGGGGGGGGGGCTGTCTTGTATAGCTGGGGAGGATGTTTTGGAAATACAGTTATAGAAGTTGTGAGGTTTTTGGTTATTGTGATTTGTGGTTATTGTGATATTTTGGTGTTTTATTTTAAGTGGGGGTGGCGAGGTTTCGAGAGAGAGAGAGAGAGAGAGAGAGAGAGAGAGGGAGAGAGAGAGAGAGAGAGAGAGAGAGAGAGAGAGAGAGAGAGAGAGAGAGAGAGAGAGAGAGGAGAGAGAGAGAGAGAGAGAGAGAGAGAGAGAGAGGGGAGAGAGAGAGAGAGAGAGAGAGAGGAGAGAGAGAGAAGGGAGAGAGAGAGAGAGAGAGAGAGAGAGAGGGGAGAGAGAGAGAGAGAGAGAGGGAGAGAGAGAGAGAGAGAGAGAGAGAGGGAGAGAGAGAGGGACTGACTGATTGAATACCAGAATCCACTGGATTCTCCAATTACCGAGAATGAGCTACAGGACAAAATAAAAACCCTCCAACCCAAAACAGCATGTGGTGTTGATGGTATCCTTAATGAAATGATCAAATATACAGACAACAAATTCCAATTGGATATACTAAAACTCTTTTACATCCTTAGCTCTGGCATCTTCCCCAATATTTGGATCCTTGGACTGATCACCCCAATCCACAAAAGTGGAGACAAATTTGACCCCAATAACTACCATGGGATATGCGTCAACAGTAACCTTGGGAAAATCCTCTGCATTATCATTAACAGCAGACTCGTACATTTCCTCAATGAAAACAATGTACTGAGCAAATGTCAAATTGGCTTTTTACCAAATTATCGTACAACAGACCATGTATTCACCCTGCACACCCTAATTGACAACCAAACAAACCAAAACAAAGGCAAAGTCTTCTCATGCGTTGTTGATTTCAAAAAAGCCTTTGGCCCAATTTGGCATGAGGGTCTGCTACACAAATTGATGTAACCAAATTCACCAACCAAGATTTCACAAAATGGGACAAACACCAAATTGAGACTCTGCATGCAGAATTCAGCAAAAAATATCTTCCGTGCACAACGTAGAACAGCGAATAATGCATGCAGAGCAGAATTAGGCCGATACCCACTAATTATCAAAATCCAGAAAAGAGCCGTTAAATTCTACAACCACCTAAAATGAAGCGATTCCCAAACCTTCCATAGCAAAGTCATCACCTACAGAGAGATGAACCTGGAGAAGAGTCCCCTAAGCAAGCTGGTCCTGGGGCTCTGTTCACAAACACCAACACACCCCACAGAGCCCCAGGACAGCAGCACAATTAGACCCAACCAAATCATGAGAAAACAAAAAGATAATTACTTGACACATTGGAAAGAATTAACATAAAAACAGAGCAAACTAGAATGCTATTTGGCCCTAAACAGAGAGTACACAGTGGCAGAATTGTATTTATTTTTCATTTTTATTTCACCTTTATTTAACCAGGTAGGCAAGTTGAGAACAAGTTCTCATTTACAATTCCGACCTGGCCAAGATAAAGCAAAGCAGTTCGACACATACAACAACACAGAGTTCCACATGGAGTAAAACATGCATACAGTCAATAATACAGTAGAAAAATAAGTCTATATACAATGTGAGCAAATGAGGTGAGATAAGGGATGTAAAGGCAAAAAAAGGCCATGGTGGCGAAGTAAATACAATATAGCAAGTTAAACACTGGAATGGTAGATTTGCAGTGGAAGAGTGTGCAAAGTAGAGATAGAAATAATGGGGTGCAAAGGAGCAAAATAAATAAATACAGTAGGGGAAGAGGTAGCTGTTTGGGATAAATTATAGATAGACAATGTACTGGTGCAGTAATCTGTGAGCTGCTCTGACAGCTGGTGCTCAAAGCTAGTGAGGGAGATATGTGTTTCCAGTTTCAGAGATTTTTGTAGTTTGTTCCAGTCATTGGCAGCAGAGAACTGGAAGGAGAGGCCGGCCAAAGGAAGAATTGGTTTTGGGGGTGACCAGATAGATGTACCTGCTGGAGCGCGTGCTACAGCACTGTGATACTGTGATAGACTGCATCCAATTTATTGAGTAGGGTATTGGAGGCTATTTTGTAAATTACATCGCTGAAGTCGAGGATTGGTAGGATGGTCAGTTTTACAAGGGTATGTTTAGCAGCATGAGTGAAAGATGCTTTGTTGCGAAATAGGAAGCCAATTCTAGATTTAACTTTGGATTGGAGATGTTTGATGTGAGTCTGGAAGGAGAGTTTACAGTCTAACCAGACACCTAGGTATTCGTAGTTGTCCACATATTCTAAATCAGAACCGTCCAGAGTAGTGATGTTGGGCAGGCGGGCGGGCAGGTGCAGGCAGCGATCGGTTGAAGGGCATGCATTTAGTTTTACTTGTATTTAAGAGCAATTGGAGGCCACGGAAGGAGAGTTGTATGGCATTGAAGCTCATTTGCAGGGTTTCCAAAGAAGGGCCAGAATTATACAGAATGGTGTCGACTGCGTAGAGGTGGATCAGAGACTCACCAGCAGCAAGAGCAACATTATTGATTTATACAGAGAGGAGAGTCGGTCCAAGAATTGAACCCTGTGGCACCCCCAAAGAGACTGCCAGAGGCCCGGACAACAGGCCCTCCGATTTGACACACTGAATTCTATCAGATATGCAGTTGGTGAACCAGGCGAGGCAATCATTTGAGAAACCAAGGCCATCGAGTCTGCCGATGAGGATGTGGTGATTGACACAGTCGAAAGCCTTGGCCAGGTCAATGAATACGGCTGCACAGTATTGTTTCTTATCGATGGCGGTTAAGATATCGTTTAGGACCTTGAGCGTGGCTGAGGTGCACCCATGACCAGCTCTGAAACCAGATTGCGTAGCGGAGAAGGTGCGGTGGGATTCGAAATGGTTGGTAATCTGTTTGTTGACTTAGCTTTCGAAGACCTTAGAAAGGCAGGGTAGGAAAGATATAGGTTTGTAGCAGTTTGGGTCCAGAGTGTCCCCGCCTTCGAAGAGGGTGATGAATACCTGACCACTGTGACTGACCAAAACTTAAGGAAAGCTTTGACTATGTACAGATTCAGTGAGCATAGCCTTGCTATTGAGAAAGGCCACCGTAGGCAGACATGGCTCTCAAGAGAAGACAGGCTATGTGCACACTGCCCACAAATTGAGGTGGAAACTGAGCTGCACTTCTTAACCTCCTGCCCAATGTATGACCATATTAGAGACACATAAATCCACAAATAATTTGAAAACAAACCCAATTTTGATTAACTCCCATATCTATTGGGTGAAATTCCACAGTGTGCCATCACAGCAGCAAGATTTGTGATCTGTTGCCACAAGAAAAGGGCACCCAGTGAAGAACAAACACCATTGCAACTACAACCCATATTTATGTTTATTTATTTTCCCTTGTGTACTTTAACCATTTGTACATTGTTACAACACTGTAAATATACATAATATGACATTTGTAATGTCTTTATTGTTTTGAAACTTCTGTATGTGTAATGTTTACTGTTAATTTTTATTGTTTATTTCACTTTTGTATATTATCTACCTCACTTGCTTTGGCAATGTTAAAACATGTTTCCCATGCCAATAAAGCCCATTGAATTAGAGAGAGAGAGAGAGAGAGAGAGAGAGAGAGAGAGAGAGAGAGAGAGAGAGAGAACACCTCGTATAAGTGAGCGCCGGCCTTTAAGGGCTTAATGGAACCAATTATTAGGAGGATCTCCGCGCCGTCTGCTCCTGGTGCCACTCGATTGTTCTCGGAATAAATGTCCCTCCCCTGACAGACACAGGCTTCACCACGGCCCACCACCCGCCCGCCTGCTCACTCTTTGGCTCTTGTAGCAATGAGAAGGTCAATAGACTGCTCTTTTCAGCTCTTGAACCTTTCCATATTTCTTAATTAGGCCAAGCGCTATGTAAAGATGGAGCTTGGCTGGCTGGCTGTGGCACACCCTCATACACTGGTGCACACACACACACACACACACACACACACACACACACACACACACACACACACACACACACACACACACACACAATGCTCATGTCTAATAGATGACAGAGAACATATACAGTGCCTTCGGAAAGTATTCATACCTCTTGACTTATTCCAAATTTTGTTCTGTTACAGCCTGAATTCAAAATGGATTTTAAAAAAAAATATCTCACCCACCTCACACAATACATAATTTTCACAAAGTGAAAACATGTTTTTATATATTTTTACAAATGTATTGAGAATTAAATGCAACATGACCTTTGCGATTACAACTGTGAGTCTTTCTGGGTAAAACTCTAAGAGCTTTCCACACCTGGATTATACAGTTTTTGGCCATTATTATTTTCAACATTCTTCAAGCTCTGTCAAATTGGTTGTTGATCATTGCTAGACAGCCATGTTTAAGTCCTGCCATAGATTTTCAAGCAGATTTACGTCAAAACTCGGCCACTCAGGAACATTCACTGTCTTCTTGGTAAGCAACTCCAGTGTAGATTTCACCTTGTGTTTTAGGTTATTGTCCTGCTGAAACATGAATTCACCTCACAGTGTCAGGTGGAAAGCAGACTGATCCAGATTTTCCTTTATGATTTTGCCTATGCATTGCCTTTGCCTCCATTCCATGTATTTTTATCCAGAAAAACTCCCCAGTCCTCAGCAATTACAAGCGTTCCCATAACATGATGCAGCCACCACTATGCTTGAAAATATAAAGAGTGGAACTCAGTAATGTGTTATGTTGGATTTGCCCAAAACATACCACTTTGTATTCAGGACAAAAAGTGAATTGGTTTTCCACATTTTTGGTGCAGTATTAAATTATTGCCTTGTTGCAAACAGCATGTATGTTTTGGAATATTTGTATTCTGTACAGGCTTCCTTCTTATCACTCTGTCATTTAGGTTACTATTGTGGAGTAACTACAAAGTTGTTGATCCATCCTCAGTTTTCTCGTATCCCAGCCATTCAACTCTGTAACTGTTTTAAAGTCACCATTAAAGTCACTCTCCGGCAACTGCGTTAGGAAGGACACCTGTATCCTTGTAACGACTGGGTGTATTGATACACCATCTAAAATATAATGAATAACTTCACCATGCCCAATGGGATATTCAATGTCTGCTTCTTTTATATTTGAACCCATCTACCAATAGGGGCCATTCTTTGCGAGGCATTGGAATACCTCCCTGGTCTCCTTGGTTGAATATGTATCTGTTATCTGGACCTTACAATTGTATGTGTATTTGCATTTGTATTTATTATGGATCCCCATTTGCTGCTGCCAAGGCAGCAGCTACTCTTCCCAGGATCCACTGCCCCTATACAATTTTAAAACATTACAATACATTCATTACAGAATTCACAACCCACTAAGTGTGTGCCCTCAGGCCCATACTCCACTACCACATATCTACAACGCAAAATCCATGTGTACGTGTGTGTATAGTGAGTATGCAATCATGTGTTTGTATGCATGTGTCTGTGCCTATGTTTGTGTTCACAGTCCCCGCTGTTCCATAAGGTGTATTTTTACCTGCTTTTAAATCTGATTCTACTGCTTGCATGTCTTGTGGGGCATGCATGTGTGTCCGAGCTGTGTGCTAGTATTTTAAACAGACACTTTGAGCCATGCGAGATTGTCATGCATGTCATTAATGTTAGCTCTCTGTGTACTTTTAAGGGCCAGCCATGCTGCCATGTGCTGAGCCAACTGCAATTTTCCAAAGTCCCTCTATGCGGCACATGACCGAACGACTGAACAAGTGCGACAAAACCAGGGTGCTACAAAATCAGGGCCTGTAGGACCTGCCTTGTTGATAGTGTTGATAAATTTAGATTTTTTTTGTGTCACTGGCCTACACACAATATCCTATAATGTCAAAGTGGAATGATGTTTTTTGAAATTTGTACAAATGAATAAAACATGAAAAGCTGAAATTTCTTGAGTCAATAAGTATTCACCCCCTTTGTTATGGCAAGCCTAAATAAATTCAGAAACAAATATTGTTCTCAATCAAAAATGACAAGCCACCGGCGTCTGACATCTGGATGGAAAATGACTGAGGATAATAGCGGACAATATTGCCACATCTTCAATTAAAGCCTACTAGAAAGTGTGTGCTCTCAGGCCTGGATGGAAGCTAAAGTCATTCCGCTACTGTCACGCCCTGACCTTAGTATTCTTTGTTTTCTTTATTATTTTGGTTAGGTCAGGGTGTGACATTGGTGATATGTGTGTTTTTGTCTCATTCTAGGGTGTTTGTACTGTCTAGGGTTTTTTGTAGATTTATGGGGTTGTTTTCATCTAGATGTTTATGTTGGCCTATGGTTGCCTAGATTGGTTCTCAATTAGAGACAGGTGTTTATCGTTTTCTCTGATTGGGAACCATATTTAGGCAGCCATCCTCTTTGGGTATTTCGTGGGTTATTGTCTATGTTATGTTGCACGTATGCACATTGTTTATATAGTGGTCACGTTCGTCTTAATCGTTCTTCTTGTTCTTCATTCAATGAAGAAGAATGTATTCACACCACGCTGCGCTTTGGTCCCCTCCATACGACGATCATGACAGAATAACCCACCAACCAAAGACCAAGCGGCATGGTAACGGGCAGTAGCAACAGCAATTTCAAGACTCCTGGACGTGGGAGGAAATTCTAGACGGGAGAGGACCCTGGGCACAGCCAGGGGAATATCGCCGCCCCAAAGCAGAGCTGGAGGCAGCGAAGGCAGAGAGGCGGCATTATGAGGAGCTAGCACGGCAGAGCGGCTGGAAGCCCGGGAGACAGCCCCAAAAATGTATTGGGGGTGACACACAGGGAGTGTGGCGAAGCCAGGTAGGAGACCTGCGCCAACTTCCTGTGCTTACCGGAGAGAGGGACCGGGCAGGCACCGTGTTATACGGTGGAGTGCACAGTTTCCCCAGTGCGTGTGCATAGCCCGGTGCGGTACATTCCAGAGTGGGCATCGAGCCAGGTGCCATGAAGCCGGCTGTAAGCATCTGGTCTCCAGTGCGTCTCCTCGGGCCGGCGTACAAGGCACCAGCCTAACGCAAGGTGTCCCCGGTTCGCCTGCACAGCCCAGTGCGGCCTATTCCACCTCGCCGCACTGATCGGGCTAAGGGGAGCATCCAACCAGGTAAGGTTGGGCAGGCTCGTTGCTCAAGAGCTCCAGTGCGCCTGCACGGTCCGGTCTATCCAGTGCCAACTCCACGTACCAGCCCTCCTGTGGCAGCCCCCCGCACCAGGCTGTCTCTCCGTCTCATCCCTACAGGTGCTCCCGCCTGGCCAGCGCTGCCAGAGCCTCCGTCTGTCCTGAGCTACTAGAGTCTCCCGTCTGTCCTGAGCTGCTAGAGTCTCCCGTCTGTCCTGAGCCAGAGCCGTCAGTCAGCAAGGACCTGCCAGAGCCGTCAGCCGTCGGACCCTCCCCTTTAGATTAGGTTTTTGCGGCCAGAGTCTGCACCTTTGTGGGTGGGGTACTGTCACGCCCTGACCTTAGTATTCTTTGTTTTCTTTATTATTTTGGTTAGGTCAGGGTGTGACATGGGTGATATGTGTGTTTTTGTCTCATTCTAGGGTGTTTGTACTGTCTAGGGGTTTTTGTAGATTTATGGGGTTGTTTTCATCTAGGTGTTTATGTTGGTCTATGGTTTCCTAGATTGGTTCTCAATTAGAGGCAGGTGTTTATCGTTGTCTCTGATTGGGAACCATATTTAGGCAGCCATCTTCTTTGGGTATTTCGTGGGTTATTGTCTACGTTATGTTGCACGTTTGCACATTGTTTATATAGAGGTCACGTTCATCTTAATTGGTTTGTTGTTTTTTTGTTTAAGTGTTCTTCTTGTTCTTCATTCAATAAAGAAGAATGTATTCACACCACGCTGCGCTTTGGTCCCCTCCATACGACGATAGTGACAGTTACCCAAGAATAGTAAAGCCCCATTTACTGGCTCAAATAGCCCACCATTCAGTCTGTTACCAACCCTTAGTTAACTTCTGGAAAAAATTGTGTTTGACCAGATACAATGCTATTTCACAGTAAACAAATTGACAACAGACTTTCAGCATGGAAATAGGGAAGGACACTCAACAAGCATGGCACTTACATAAATGACTGATAATTAGCTTACAGAAATTGATGATAAAATTATTGTGTGGGCTGTCTTGTTAGATTTTGACATTATCGATCACAGTCTGCCGCTGGAAAAACGTATGTGTCATGGCTTTACACCCCCTGCTACAATGTGGATAAAGAGTTACTTGTTTAACAGAACACAGAGGGTGTTCTTTAATGGAAGCCTCTCAAACATAATCCAGGTAGGAGGAGGAATTCCCCAGGGAAGCTGTTTAGGCCCCTTTCTTTTTTTAATCTTTACTAACAACATGCCACTGGCTTTGAGTAAAGCCAGTGTGTCTATATATGTGGATGACTCAACACTATACACGTCAGCTACTAAAGCAACTGAAATGACTGAAACACTTATTCCATTTTAAATTCAGGCCGTAACGCAACAAAATGTGGAAAAAGTCAAGGGGAGTGAATACTTTCTGAAGGCAGTGTAGCTGTGGTTCTTTCCTGCCAGTTTAAGGCATTTTGTGTGATGATGGGGTGGGGTGTCTAGTCATCAACTGGTTAGATTAAGTTCTCATTTTCTGAGAGGTAGGGAACTGTGGTTCTTTTCTGCCAGTTTAATGCATTTTGTGTGAGGATGGGGTGGGGTGTCTAGTCGTCAACTGGCTAGATTAAGTTCTCAATTTCTTAGAGGTAGGGAGCTGTTATAGATACATTTTAAAATTATAGATTTATAAGCACAAACGATGTATAGTTGAAGCAATAGTTCACCTTCTATGATATACCCAAAAGCATTATAAATTACTGGTCATACAAGAGACAACAAACACCTGACAACTCTGAGCCTGGTGTTTTACACCTCAACACAACCAGAACACTGCAAGTTCATGAAAGTGATGTTTATTTACTGTTGCAATGATATTGCATCTGTTATTATTATCATCATCATCAGGGATAGGAAATGGGAGAAATGCTGATTTCCTTTGAAAAATGATGTTTGTGACACTCACTTTCTCATTCCGACAGTAACTGTGTTGATTTGTGAATGTGTTTAACCACAGTGACAACATGAAAAGGAATATGCCAGTAAGATCACTACGTTCCTAACAGACACTGATTTCTAAAACTAATATCTAAACAACAAAAACCCTCTGACATGTTTTGGGGGATGTATCTTTTTTCCTACAGAGCTCCATTCAAAGTTGTTTCAGTTGATAAACACTAGCGTACTGTAGTGCTGTTGTAGTTTGATCATAACTTCGTTACAACTAAAGCACTGTTCACAATAACATGAGTGGCCATGTAAACATCTCAACACAAGTATAAAGGCAGAATCACCATAGGGCTGGAGATGGTAGCAAACCATAACTTTGAAATACAAATACACCAATGGATATTGTCACATGCCATAGACATAGAGCCTTGAGCTTGGCAGAACTATACGTACAACTCTGTAATATCTCATTTACATAAAGACACAAATAAATATGAATACATATTGGCCACTTCCTTAACAGTTGTTGCTTTTTCTCTTTTTTGCCAGTAGGCATTATACAACATTCTGCTCTCTCTCTCTCTTTCTCTCTCCCTCTCTGCTTCTACAAGCTGAGAAAATGGGTCTCTTTTTTAAATGTTGCACATTTAATATGCATCAGCTTTCTATCAGAATATATGCCCAGTCAAATTGTGAGTCCATGTGATCTATGGTTCTGTTAAATCATGGTGCCACCCAGCACAGAGGGAGAAATTCATTACCGCTCAGGGCAATTTCCTCCCAAAACAAAAACACTTAATTCCAACAGGAAAACTAAATTAATACTGGCTTTGCATGAACCCACTTTTATTTGCCTAAGAGCCGCAGCTCTTTCTCACTCACTGCATCTATTTGAGGAAAGAACAGAAGTCGTGGAGTGCAGGATCAAATTTGTTTCACACACACACACACGAAAGCACATACGCATGCACGCGCACACACAAAAGGCACACACACAAAAAGCATCCACACAATCATGCACGAAAACACACACATATACTGTATACATAGGCACAGAAGCGTACACACACACACACACACACACATTGCCACTTCATCCTGCCTCAGTAAACACTTTTGTTTTCATGCCGCCTTGCATTTCATTCTGACATCAAAGCACCCTAGTCTCTCCCAGTTGACTCTGGATGTGTCATCTGACGTCATAGCATTGTTATGTCAAGTTTTCACTTGGATTATGTTTAGCTCTTTTGATAAGCTAGAGTAATAGAGAGAGAGAGAGGGTGGTAATGAAATAACTAAAGCATGTCAAATTGATTTCTCTGATGAAAGGAAGGCGCAACACATCACATAAACATTTAGCATATACATTTAGCGTTACTACAATTAAGAAAATGGTTCTAGTCTGCAAACGTTGAAAGGAAAACACTTCAACACATGATTGTTCTTTACTGCTGTCCTTCTGTTTGAGAACGTTACATCTGAGTTCATACTCCAGTCTAACAAGACGACTCCCACCTCTGTGTGTGTGTGTGTGTGTGTGTGTGTGTGTGTGTGTGTGTGTGTGTGTGTGTGTGTGTGTGTGTGTGTGTGTGTGTGTGTGTGTGTGTGTGTGTGTGTGTGTGTGTGTGTGTGTGTGTGTGTGATATAAGGTGAGTGCCTCCTGTTTCGTTAATCAAAATGACTGTTTCAATGTGCTCTGCCTGCCTCATATTGTGCTGCCTGGTTTATCCCCTCACTCCATAATCAAGTATTTGTTTATAGTTTAAACATAAAAACCATCATGGTTATAAGGCCTGATGGATAGCACTGCATGCTGATATTTATCTGGTCCTAAAAAGTGGGGCGATAGTCATCTAAAGTTTTTACAGGGTGTAGATGGGGCTGGATGCAGGGAAGGTCACAGACACAGAGAGGGGGAACATGGGGCTGGATGCAGGGAAGGTCACAGACACAGAGAGGGGGAACATGCACTGGGAGAGATGACAACTGATTTGTTTGGTTGCTTTGAATAGCTGATGAACCCGTCAAGCCCGAAGTCCTGTTAAAATGTTAATAAACATCTCAGAGACGCCTATGGACTTGAAGTGAAATATGCAGGCTGTTCCTGAGGCTGGCAGGGCCTAGAATGGAGCAATCATGTTTGACAATGTGCAGTGCAAACCTTTCAATCAAAGTAGTCTTATTTCCCTGAATATTAAATACAGACTCCATTCTACATGTCAAGTGAATTAAAGCTGAAGGAATATTATTGCTTCCAATGCAATACCACATCCAACCCCCCTCCTCACAAATATGTTGGAATTATATGCATCAGAGTACCCCTAGGATGTGGTATAGGGGATGTGTGTGTGTGTGTGTGTGTGTGTGTGTGTGTGTGTGTGTGTGTGTGTGTGTGTGTGTGTGTGTGTGTGTGTGTGTGTGTGTGTGTGTGTGTGTGTGTGTGTGTGTGTGTGTGTGTGTGTGTGTGTGTGTGTGTGTGTGTGTGTGTGTGTGTGTGTGTGTGTGCTTCTAGTATTTGTGGCTTCTAGTAGAGATGATGCTCCATCTGCGAGTTGATATTCACACCGGAAAGTGAGGAGATAGTTATTAATTTACTTCACAGGAAGAATCAAATTGAACATGACTGTCACTGAAAAACTGTACTAAGAGACTTCAAAATGCAATTGTTTTCCCTGTGTGTTTCTGTGGGGATCTATCTCGTCTAACTGACATCCTCATGTCTTCATCTGTTATCTCCTCGTTAAAACACCTATAAATATGTCTTTGAGGTCTTCTATTTTTATTGACTACTGTACATCATCCCCCCAACATAAAGGCTTTGTCAAATGTAGAGATGAAGACAACTGAACCAGAGGACAGAAGAACAACTCTGTGATTGATGACATGAAGAACTGGATTTAAAATACAAAACAAAACCAGCATGAAGAAGAGTTGGGATTTGTCGAGCTGTACGTTGATTTATTTGTCATGCTAATTAAATAGCAAATACACTAATGCAGTTGGTTTGTGTAGTGGTAACATGCCTGATGTATTGTGTGTGTCTGTGTCAATTGACAGTTGTCTATCTGCGGTCTATGTACTGGACTGTATGTACAATTTCTGTTAAGCCTTGAATGAGGCAACTAAATGATGTAAAACTGTCAGTGGCCTATAATGCTGTTCAGTGATCTTTATACAGCTACAGGTCATGGTAGAGGATTGATAAGTCCTCAAACTGTTCTGTGAGGTTGGAGAAGAGAAAGTCTTTCCTCTTTTTTCCTACCTCACCTCATAAACACTACCGTTCAAAACATCAGTCTCAACGTCAACAGTGAAGAAGTGACTCCGGGATGCTGGCCTTCTAGGCAGAGTTCCTCTGTCCAGTCTCAACGTCAACAGTGAAGAAGTGACTCCGGGATGCTGGCCTTCTAGGCAGAGTTCCTCTGTCCAGTCTCAACGTCAACAGTGAAGAAGTGACTCCGGGATGCTGGCCTTCTAGGCAGAGTTCCTCTGTCCAGTCTCAACGTCAACAGTGAAGAAGTGACTCCGGGATGCTGGCCTTCTAGGCAGAGTTCCTCTGTCCAGTCTCAACGTCAACAGTGAAGAAGTGACTCCGGGATGCTGGCCTTCTAGGCAGAGTTCCTCTGTCCAGTCTCAACGTCAACAGTGAAGAAGTGACTCCGGGATGCTGGCCTTCTAGGCAGAGTTCCTCTGTCCAGTCTCAACGTCAACAGTGAAGAAGTGACTCCGGGATGCTGGCCTTCTAGGCAGAGTTGCAAAGAAAAAGCCATATCTCGGACTGGTCAATAAAAAGAAAATATTAAGATGGGCAAAAGAACACAGACACTGGACATTGGAACTCTGCCTAGAAGGCCAGCATCCCGGAGTCACCTCTTCACTGTTGAAGTTGAGACTGGTGTTTAGTGAAGCTGCCAGTTGAGGACTTGTGAGGCTTGTCTGTTTCTCAAACTAGACACTAATGTGCTTGTCCTCTTGCTCAGTTGTGCATTGGGGCCTCCCACTCCTCTTTCTATTATGGTTAGGGCCAGTTTGTGCTGTTCTGTGAAGGGAGTAGTACACAGCGGTGTATGAGATCTTCAGTTTCTTGGCAATTTCTCAACTGAAATAGCCTTAATTCCTCAGAACAAGAATAGACTGACGAGTTTCAGAAGAAAGTTATTTGTTTCTGGCCATTTTGAGCCTGTAATCGGAACCACAAACGCTGACTAGTCTAAAAAATGCCAGTTTTATCAGAACACAGTTTTAATCAGAACACAGTTTTCAGCTGTGCTAACATAATTGCAAAAGGGTTTTCTAGTTATCAATTAGACATTTAAAATGATACACTTGGATTAGTTAACAGAAAGTGCCTTTGGAACACAGGACTGATTGTTGCTGATAAAGGCCCTCTGTACACCTATGTAGATATTCCATAAAAAATCGGCCGTTTCAAGCTACAATAGTAGTTTACAACATTAAACATGTCTGCACTGTATTTCTGATCATTTTGATGTTATTTTCATGTTCAATTTTTTTAATTTTCTTTCAAAAACAAGGACATTTCTAAGTGACCCCAAACTTTAGAACTGTAGTGTACCTACTACTATGTCATTAACAAGCCCCCCTTCCAAAGTCAATACTTTGTAGAACCACCTTTTGCAGCAGTTGGGGTATGTCTTTATAAGTTTGGCACATCTAGACACTGGGATTTTTGCCCATTCTTCAAGGCAAACTGCTCCAGCTCCTTCAAGTTAGATGGGTTGCCTCTGGTGTACAGCAATCTTTAAGTCGTACCACAGATTCTCAATTCGATTGAGGTCTGGGCTTTGACGAGGCCATTCCAAGACATTTAAATGTTTCCCCTTAAACCACTCGAGTGTTGCTTTAGCAGTATGTTTAGGGTCATTTCCATCCCAGTCTCAAATCTTTCGAAGCCTGAAACAGGTTTCCCTCAAGAATTTCTCTGTATTTAGCGCCATCATTCCTTCAATTCTGACCAGTTTCCCACCCAGTCCCTGCCGATGAAAAACATCCCCACATCATGATGCTGCCACTACCATGCTTCATGGTGTACTCGGGGTAATGAGAGGTGACCTAACGTTTTCCTTGATAGCCAAAAATCTACAATTCTGTCTCATCTGACCAGAGTACCTTCTTCAATATGGTTGGGGGTCTCCCACATGCACCAAATGTGTTTGCTTATTTTTTTCTTTATGCAATGGCTTTTTTCTGGACACTCTTCCGTAAAGCCCAGCTCTGGGGAGTGTACGGCTTAAAGTGGTCGATGGACAGATACTCCAATATCCGCTGTGGAGCTTTGCAGCTCCTTTCAGGGTTATCTTTGGTCTCCTTGTTAACTCTCTGGTTAATGCCCTCCTGCCTGGTCTGTGAGGTTTGGTGGGCTGGCCTCTCTTCACAGGTTTGTTGTGGTGCCATGTTCTTTCAATTTTTTTAACCCAACCCTGATCTGTACTTCTCCTCAACTTTGTCCCTGATCTGTTTGGAGAGCTCTTTGGTCATCATGGTGCCGCTTGCTTAGTGGTGTTGCAGACTCTGGGGCCTTTCAGAACAGGTGTATATATACTGAGAACATGTGACAGATCATGTGACACTTAGATTGCACACAGGTGGACTTTACTTAACTAATTGTGTGACTTCTGGAGGTAATTGGTTGCACCAGATCGTATTTAGGGCTTCATAGTGAAGGGGGTGAATACATACTGTATGCACACACTACTATTCCTATTCTTTTATTTGTAGAATTTTTGGAAACATGTTATTTTTTTAATTTCACTTCATCAATTTGGACTATTTTGTGTCCAATACATGAAATCCAAATTAGGAAAAACAACAAGGGGAATGAATACTTTTGCAAGGCACTGTACACACACACACACACACACACACACACACACACACACACACACACACACACACACACACACACACACACACAGACACAGACACAGACACAGACACAGACACAGACACAGACACAGACACACATCCCATCATACACCCAAACAAACACAGTGTACCCACACATATCCCCATCCACGTGCTCCAGACATAATATTCCAATCAGCTTTCAAAATGCAATGTTTGGGTCAAGCCGACTTGCACTTCTAAGTAATTTATAATGTGCTTTACTCCAAGGTATTGCGCAATCTCATTATCATTAGATTTTTGCATATTTAACAACAGTTTTTAATTAGATGCCATTTTATTATTCATGCACATAATTTGAGGCGAGCTCAGGCTACAGCTTTTCACTATAAAGAAGGAAAGAGACAGGGTGGAATAATAATACTAAAAACATAAACAGACAACGTTCGTTTTGTGGAACGGAATATTTCAGTTTGTACTCTTTAACTGGCAAGTGATTCCACACTCTCTCTGCTCATGGTAATGGCTCTTTTAATTTAGCTAATAGCTATCATGTTGTGTACCTTTATGCATTTGCTAAATTCCTAGTAGAGCTGGGAGTTGTCTCTCGACGGCACACATGGTGGAGGGAGCTGTAAGTAGTTTGGTGGTTGAGCTTGGCTCTTAACATAGAGAGTGTTTGCCGAGGGTATGGCTCCTTGATGTATTATTAAAATTGGAAATGGACTCCAGGGACGGCATCTAGTTATGTGCTTTCATTTGCCGAATAAACCAAGCGTTGTTTTCATCTTTGCTCATGATTGTTAATGGCGCCACTGATGAGAGGGGTGTGTGTTTTTCTCCGCTTCCCTTTATCATCCTGGGCCTCTTGTTATGCAGGCCAAATAGCCAAGCTGCTGATTCTGTTTTAGGTTTTCAATTAGTCATTTGACTGAGCACATCTGTTAGTGGCTGGGGCCCAGACTCTGGACGGACGGGTCCCTGTCACCTGCTCAGAGACTGGTGAAGCACAGAGGCAGAAGGGCCATGCCACCACGGGGCCCTCACTGTTACCACTCAGGGGGTCCCTCAGGGCTGAGTCCTCTGTCCCACCATGTTTTACAGCCAAGGCCACAGAGGAAACACATGCATCCAGAAACATCTGAGCTATGTCTGCCTCTCCCTGGCCTGTCGGTCTCACGCTCTGCTTCATGTTTCAGCCATTGCCAGAGGAGACAGACAGACAGTAGCATTTAAAGCTGCTCTCCTGGTGTAACTGATAAAACTGCCCCTGTTCTATTTGATTTGGAGGTTCAGGGGACTACATCCGCAGGCGATGCCAAAGCACATGAGTTTGAATGTATATTTTTGTTTTTGTGTGTATGATTTATGTACCACGCTCTGTTTATTTTTTTCTCTCCTCCTGTGAGTATTAACATTGATGAATATGTGATGATGTTCTCTTTGAAAGCCTGCAGTGTAAAGCTGTTGAAATGTGGACCAACACAAATAAACACGCTAATTCCTGCTTTGGGCTCAGAGGAAGCAAACAGAAGAGACGTGCCAGTTGATGCTCTTCATCCTCATATACGTACATACTGGGTGTGCACACGCATCTGTCTGTTATATTACATATGTATCAATCGTCTCATTGCTTTAACTAACACGTTTAAGTCTGTCTGTCTATTGTGTAGCATAGGCTATTGAACATCCTTACAGAGCTGTAGGCTATTCACTTAGAATTAGTTTGGTAAAACACCTTCAGTCACAGGACATAGATTTTCAATAACATCATCATTAAACTTTAAGACTATACTTTTATCTTGATCCTCTGTGATTTTTAATTAGGTAATGAATAGTAGCAGAAATATAGAAGGTTATTTCATATATCCTGGGCGTAATGAACGGCTGGCTGACTGTGAAACAACAGCGGAGGAGATTGACTCTGTTGTTGCAGAACAAAAGCACTACGTCACTTCAAACCGTCAGCAAAGCTCTATTTCATTATGGTCAGCAATTTCCTGAAGGACCTGAGCTGTCCAATACCTCAATCGAATTAGCGTCCCGGCCCATTCTGTTCTGGGAAGAAAGACAGTAGTTAGTCAGGTCCACAATAACAGAATGGCAGCCAATCTTTGATTAAGGGAGTTCAAGGAGGGTTCAGAACAGTAGCGTTGTTTCTCGTCTGATCCAAGGGGGGTCCCGTGGGACTTTAATAAAACATTTTGCTCATTGTGGAAAGTAATGACCAACAATGTAAACTTGTGACTTGACAACAGATGTTGGCATGCTTAGTGGAAACAAGGTGCTGTAAAATTAATTTCATTTAAATTATTTACTGCATGTATTACGTGCTTGAGGAAATAGACAAGGGGGGTTGATGATTGGTGGGCAACAACAACAAAAAATGAATTCAATTAAAGCTGAAGTAGTCGGTTAGGGAAAAAAGAAATAGAGAGCAATCAAATGCGCTCTCCAAAAATCTAATAGGAATCACACGAAAGCTGACATGGCTCCTATGATTTATATTTAATAGGGTTTATTATTTAATATTGTCACTTCAAAGGCTGTGCCAGGAAACTTGCTAGAGATGTTTTCCAAATCGAATTAAACCAAATGAATATCCGAAGAACAAGCCATCGGTTCAGTCGGGGCACAGTTGCTGCGTTTTCTCCCCAACCCACAAAGACAAACAGAGAGACAAAAAAAGTTTGCCAAATGAAATTACACTCTAAGTGTTTATGCTATAATAACACAAAACAGCAGCGTTGAGTGAGCACAGCATATCACTGCACATGGTTAGACAAACAGTGAGATGGAGAGTGAGAGAGATACAGAGACACAGAGACAGAGAGAGACAGGGAGGCTCTCCCTCCTGGTTGAGGGTAATTAGGTATGCAAATCTCCCATGCCGTTAAAGACAGATGACTAATGAGACATGGAGTGGAACAAAACTTTCCCTGAGTGTTCCATCTTCCCTCCGTCATCACCGGGAACAGATGCACAATGGCTGGCAGTGTTGGGCTGCACATGGAACACAGAACAGCTACACATGCACTGAACATTTAGAACAAAGGCAAAACAATGCACCGTGCATCACACTCCAGCGTTCGATCAAGGAACGCAACACCGACAGCATATGGCAAGGTGGTAGAACTTCTTCCATCTCCAGGTACTGAATCTCTTTGTGAAGGAGTGAAGGGAGGAGAGTGGGAAAAACACTACAGCTAGGCTACAGGTATTACACTGGTTTATGTTGATAATAAGTGTCCTGTGCACTGTGTCATACAGCACTTTCCCACAGTTGATCCAGTGTTTGAAACTGGAAACTATAATACATTGACCCGGTCAGTCACTACACCAAGTATCTAGTAGATTGTTACATCCTGGAGCCATGTAGGCTGTGCTCCATGTCTGTGATAGTTGGTGTACATACACTGGCCCCTGCACCATACTCTCCCACGGATGACCTAGTGTTTGAACCAGTCATGTTATACACAGTACAAAGACTGTGGCTGTACATTATATTGTACAGTCTGGTGCCATGCAGGCTGCGCTTCATGCCTTGTCAGCAGGCAGCCACCACCGTGACGTCATAGCGAGTGTCGGAGCGTCCTCACCTGGATTTCCTCTGTCACCTTCAGCCCTCGGTTCTCTCTGTTCTCAGCCAAAACAGCACGTAGCCCAACTCATTGTAATAACACCACAGCAGACCATTGATATAAATATATTTCCTTTCCTCCCTACCGTTGCTCAGTCTGTCCTGACCCGGTCGTGACTTATTCATTTGTGAGTTTATTTTCTTTAGTAAGCCCCAGTGCTTGGTTGTGTAAAGGTTGCCTTTGTTTGGTTGGTCCTGCAGAACAGCTCAGCTGAGTGTGAAGTGCAGGAATACAGGAAGTAGAGTTGCTCTTTAACCTGCACCCGTGACAGATGGAGCCACTTAACAATGGGAGCATCCTGAGCCCTGGGCTGCCTGTCCTCTCTTCACTGTGTGTGTGTGTGTGTGTGTGTGTGTGTGTGTGTGTGTGTGTGTGTGTGTGTGTGTGTGTGTGTGTGTGTGTGTGTGTGTGTGTGTGTGTGTGTGTGTGTGTGTGTGTGTGTGTGTGTGTGTGTGTGTGTGTGTCACTCTCCCACACTAACTCTACCCCCTCTACAGTAGAACAGTGGTAAGCCACAATGAAGAATCATAATCTTCTGTTTACCGGATATCCCAAACACAGAGAACCAGGTGTCATAGCGATGACCATCTCAAGATTGTTACATCTTGAATTATAGCTCCTACGTCATTCAGTAATGAACGATTGTGTTGAACTCATTTTCACATCATCTCATATTGACCCTGAGTCAGCGCTGGGTCAGCCCTCTCTGCTCTGCACTTGTAGCCACCCGTGCCAACAACGGGGACCGTGACGACTGAAAGCAATGTCTTATACTAGCTCACATTTCAGAAACACAGGGAGCTCCACCCCTACGCATAAAGGTTCAACAGTTTTGGCAAGCAGAATGGCAAGGACTGAGGGCAAAACACACACAAAAAATGCATTGGTCACATACAATGAACATACCACAGAGACTAAAGCACAGGGTCCATGGCTATGGGGGCGGCAGGGTAGCCTAGTGGTTAGAGTGTTGGACTAGTAACCGGAAGGTTGCAAGTTCAAACTCCCGAGCTGACAAGGTACAAATCTGTCGTTCTGCCCCTGAACAGGCAGTTAACCCACTGTTCCTAGGCCGTCATTGAAAATAAGAATTTGTTCTTAACTGACTTGCCAAGTTAAATAAAATAAAAATAAAAATAGGGACAATGCACCCAACAGTTCAAATCAGACTTATTGGAGAGATAGGGAGCAAGAGACCACTGGGGTATGTTGACCTTGAAGGTGTAATGAAATGATGACTAAGACTATGTTATCCCCTTCCATCCCTATGGTCCTGGACCAGCCCCTTGGTTCCTGCCCAGCCCCTTGGTTCCTGCCCACACCCCTTGGTTCCTGGCCAGCCCCTTGGTTCCTGTCCACATTAGTATGGCACAATTGACAATTGAAGTGTCCCACTTTGGAGGGGGTAGGATTGGATGTTCGGAGGGGGTAGGATTGGATGTTCGGAGGGGGTAAGATTGAAGTTTTGGAAGGGGGTTGGATTAGAGGTTTGAATAGGAGAAAGGAGTCATGTGAAGTTCTTGGTCCAGACAGAGGCGTCAGAGGAGCCTGTACCCCAAAACTTAACCAGCTGTGGGACTCTGTTCTGATTAATGCTACATCAGCAAGTACACTGTCCACAACACAGAGAGAAACTACCATTACCACCCACTACCATCCCGCCTTCTGCCAAGCTCTCATAGCGTTAGGTTACACTCACATACACTTTCAGATTATTACTACAAATATGACAAAAGACACAGTTTGTACTGGGGAGACAGATTTCACCACAACATCCATCTGTCATCACGCCATCCACGATTATTCTCTGGACCGCAAACTAAGCCATGGCCCAGTAGAGTAGAGAGCCACATGTCCCTAATATGACAATGCCCCAGCCCGCTTTCCATTACTTGTCAATTGGAAGAGTATTAAAGCTATAACTTTATTAACTCGATTGTGGTTGGCCACAGGTATTAAAGAACACATCACTTCTCCTTTTTTCAATAAACAAACATATTGACTTATGTTGCCGCGCCACGCCAGTCTGGATACTCAATACGTGACACATGGGTCCCATAGCATAGCTGCTAACTGGTAGCAGAGCTGTTGGGATGTAACACAGGAATTACAACCCCACATCTAAACATGGAGTACAACTGACTTTTTCAGCCAATATGTCTGTGTAACGTCAATGTGCTGAAAGGATGGCACGATAACTTAATATATTTAATAACCAATCTCATTTGAATCAGTCTGTTCTGCCTTGACAGCCATTGTTTCCTGTTAACATATGAAAAAATGCACATATAATGACAGCCAAGCCATCTAATATCATTATCACTATAACTTGATATTATACTCCCAAAATGTCCTAATGAATTTTCTCTGCGTATGTCTCAGAAAGGCTTCCCCCTCAGAAACCCAGGTCCTGTTGTGTCTATTCCAAACACATTAGAGTAGCAGTGACACCATTGTCACGGTAGCAGATGTCCTTTACATTTCCCTCCCATTCCTAACCTATTTCCTCGTACCCAGTACAGCTACTAAAACCCCTGCTCTCTCTGTCTCTCTCCCTCTTTTCTCTCTCGCTCTCTCTCTTCCCACTCTAGCTCTCTTTCCCCCTCTCTCTCTCTTTCTGTCTCTCTCTTTACCCCCCCCCCCTCCTTCTCAAAAGCCCACAAAACCAGCACAAAACAAAGAGAAACAAGATGAATTAGTGGCAGGGGGTCCCAGTGGTGTTAAAGAGGGGATTGTTTTTGTTTTAGCTGAAACTATTTCTCTCTGTTTTTGCGACGCTAGCGTTGCTCTGCTCTACTCAGCTCTGCTCCCACATGTATTGGCCGGCTGTGATCATGTGTCAGAGTCAGAGTCATACAAGTGGGGACGGGCGGCTGTGGCGGGTGGAGGGTGGGGTGGAGGCCCGGTGCCCGGCAGGCAGGCTTGTCTGAAGCAGACGGCTTGTTTGCGTGTACTTAACAGCTCCCCACAGCTGTGTTCTCTCCAAATGTAACAGGAGAAGACCTCATCCATCAAAAAATCATTCTTTTTTTCTTCCTCTCCTGCTTTTTTATTTTCCTCCTCCCCCGTTTTTGGTTCAAGTGACTCCATTGGGAAAGTGTCAACAAACAGGCTTAGGGTCAGGAGCAGAGGTCAGCTGGTGAGTCACCCTGTTAGCTCAGCTTTTCTCTCTTCTCAAGAGGGGGTGCATTTCTCAACAAGTCACTTATTGAACAAAGCAGGATAGGGCATTTTTGTTATGGGGTCTAATTTGGATTGTCTTTTTAACAATCCACTCACAAATACAGCTGAGTCATCAAAAAAAACTACTTTGCCATAAAGTGCATGAACATGTGCTTCGGATTTGAACTCGCAGTTCACGGTTCAATCATTTTTGTCATATGAAACACTTCTCCCTCAGCAGTCTCACGAATTGGGATTGTGTGACTTTTGATGGAATCAAAGTGCTCTTTTCCCTTCATCCAACTACAGTGACAGTTTTATTTAACTTGATGTGTTCCTACCAGTCTGCTCTTGCTGTGTGCTGTCTGAGCGTGGTATGGTAAATCATATAGATATATTAGGAGCCTCGTTTCTGTCCCCTGGCCCTGAGAAGGCCTGACTGGCTACGCTGGACTGGGCTGACTGCCTGTAACGACGAGCCCTGGCCTGCTCAGGGGTTAATGGCTGCAAACTGTCACGCTGTTTCGGGACACATCATATGGTCATTATTCACTAGACATACATCGTAACCTTAATGCGTCAGATGAACCTCCCAGGCTGTGGAGAGGGGGGTTCTGAAGACAAGAAAGTCAACTTGAGGCTGACTGGGTTCACTCTCACTGGTCTGCCTGACCCAGCCTCTCCTCTGGACTAGCTCAGCACACAGCTAGTAAATGTGTGTTATTTCTTACACTAGTACCCCAGGTCATCTTAGGTTTCATTACATACAGCCGAGAAGAACTACTGAATATAAGATCAGCGTCAACTCACCATCAGTACGACCAAGAATATGTTTTTCGCGACGCGGATCCTGTGTTCTGCCTTACAACCAGTGCAACGGAGTGGATTACATGCAGCGACCCAAAAAAACGACTCAGAAAAAGAGGGAAACGAAGCGGTCTTCTGGTCAGACTCCGGAGACGGGCACATCGTGCACCACTCCCTAGCATTCTTCTTGCCAATGTCCAGTCTCTTGACAACAAGGTTGATGAAATCCGAGCAAGGGTAGCATTCCAGAGGGACATCAGAGACTGTAACGTTCTTTGCTTCACGGAAACATGGCTAACTGGAGAGACGCTATCCGAAGCGGTGCAGCCAGCGGGTTTCTCCACGCATCGCGCCGACAGAAACAAACATCTTTCTGGTAAGAAGAGGGGCGGGGGCGTATGCCTCATGGCCAATGTGACATGGTGTGATGAAAGAAACATACAGGAACTCAAATCCTTCTGTTCACCTGATTTAGAATTCCTCACAATCAAATGTAGACCGCATTATCTACCAAGAGAATTCTCTTCGATTATAATCACAGCCGTATATATCCCCCCCCAAGCAGACACATCGATGGCTCTGAACGAACTTTATTTAACTCTCTGCAAACTGGAAACGATTTATCCGGAGGCTGCATTCATTGTAGCTGGGGATTTTAACAAGGCTAATCTGAAAACAAGACTCCCTAAATTTTATCAGCATATCGATTGCGCAACCAGGGGTGGAAAGACCCTGGATCATTGTTACTCTAACTTCCGCGACGCATATAAGGCCCTGCCCCGCCCCCCTTTCGGAAAAGCTGACCACGACTCCATTTTGTTGATCCAGACAGAAACTAAAACAAGAGGCTCCCACGCTGAGGTCTGTCCAACGCTGGTCCGACCAAGCTGACTCCACACTCCAAGACTGCTTCCATCACGTGGGCTGGGAGATGTTTCGTATTGCATCAGACAACAACATTGACGAATATGCTGATTTGGTGTGCGAGTTCATTAGAACGTGCGTTGAAGATGTCGTTCCCATAGCAACGATTAAAACATTCCCTAACCAGAAACCGTGGATTGATGGCAGCATTCGTGTGAAACTGAAGGCGCGAACCACTGCTTTTAATCAGGGCAAGGTGTCTGGTAACATGACTGAATACAAACAGTGCAGCTATTCCCTCCGCAAGGCTATCAAACAAGCTAAGCGCCAGTACAGAGACAAAGTAGAATCTCAATTCAACGGCTCAGACACAAGAGGCATGTGGCAGGGTCTACAGTCAATCACAGACTACAGGAAGAAACCCAGCCCAGTCACGGACCAGGATGTCTTGCTCCCAGGCAGACTAAATAACTTTTTTGCCCGCTTTGAGGACAATACAGTGCCACTGACACGGCCTGCAACGAAAACATGCGGTCTCTCCTTCACTGCAGCCGAAGTGAGTAAGACATTTAAACGTGTTAACCCTCGCAAGGCTGCAGGCCCAGACGGCATCCCCAGCCGCGCCCTCAGAGCATGCGCAGACCAGCTGGCCGGTGTGTTTACGGACATATTCAATCAATCCCTATACCAGTCTGCTGTTCCCACATGCTTCAAGAGGGCCACCATTGTTCCTGTTCCCAAGAAAGCTAAGGTAACTGAGCTAAACGACTACCGCCCGTAGCACTCACATCCGTCATCATGAAGTGCTTTGAGAGACTAGTCAAGGACCATATCACCTCCACCCTACCTGACACCCTTGACCCACTCCAATTTGCTTACCGCCCAAATAGGTCCACAGACGATGCAATCTCAACCACACTGCACACTGCCCTAACCCATCTGGACAAGAGGAATACCTATGTGAGAATGCTGTTCATCGACTACAGCTCGGCATTCAACACCATAGTACCCTCCAAGCTCGTCATCAAGCTCGAGACCCTGGGTGAGGGTAGGCAACAACATCTCCTCCCCGCTGATCCTCAACACTGGGGCCCCACAAGGGTGCGTTCTGAGCCCTCTCCAGTACTCCCTGTTCACCCACGACTGCGTGGCCACGCACGCCTCCAACTCAATCATCAAGTTTGCGGACGACACAACAGTGGTAGGCTTGATTACCAACAACGACGAGACGGCCTACAGGGAGGAGGTGAGGGCCCTCGGAGTGTGGTGTCAGGAAAATAACCTCACACTCAACGTCAACAAAACTAAGGAGATGATTGTGGACTTCAGGAAACAGCAGAGGGAACACCCCCATCCACATCGATGGAACAGTAGTGGAGAGGGTAGCAAGTTTTAAGTTCCTCGGCATACACATCACAGACAAACTGAATTGGTCCACTCACACAGACAGCATCGTGAGGAAGGCGCAGCAGCGCCTCTTCAACCTCAGGAGGCTGAAGAAATTCGGCTTGTCACCAAAAGCACTCACAAACTTCTACAGATGCACAATCGAGAGCATCCTGGCGGGCTGTATCACCGCCTGGTATGGCAACTGCACCGCCCTCAACCGTAAGGCTCTCCAGAGGGTAGTGAGGTCTGCACAACGCATCACCGGGGGCAAACTACCTGCCCTCCAGGACACCTACACCACCCGATGCTACAGGAAGGCCATAAAGATCATCAAGGACATCAACTACCCGAGCCACTGCCTGTTCACCCCGCTGTCATCCAGAAGGCGAGGTCAGTACAGGTGCATCAAAGCTGGGACCGAGAGACTGAAAAACAGCTTCTATCTCAAGGCCATCAGACTGTTAAACAGCCACCACTAACATTGAGTGGCTACTGCCAACACACTGTCAATGTCACTGACTCTACTCCAGCCACTTTAATAATGGGAATTGATGGGAAATGATGTAAATATATCACTAGCCACTTTAAACAATGCTACCATATATAATGTTACTTACCCTACATTATTCATCTCATATGCATACGTAGATACTGTACTCTATATCATCGACTGCATCCTTATGTAATACATGTATCACTAGCCACTTTACTTATGCCACTGGTTTACATACTCATCTCATATGTATATACTGTACTCGATATCATCTACTGTATCCTGCCTATGCTGCTCTGTACCATCACTCATTCATATATCCTTATGTACATATTCTTTATCCCCTTACACTGTGTATAAGACAGTAGTTTTTTGGAATTGTTAGTTAGATTACTTGTTCGTTATTACTGCATTGTCGGAACTAGAAGCACAAGCATTTCGCTACACTCGCATTAACATCTGCTAACCATGTGTATGTGACAAATAAAATTTGATTTGATTTGATTTGATTTGTTTCACTTTGATTTCAGATACATGACAATAATCAAAGTTGCATTCATCAACTGTGTTGTGGGACTGACAAGCCACTATCTGCATGAATTACTGCTGTAAATAAATACACTAAGTTAGCTGTGGTTGGTCTGTGATTGAAGTTGATGATGATGATTCATATTGGAAGCTTCTCCAGTCATTTTTTTAAACTCTCTCTAGTTAACTTTGATACAAGGTTGCCAGGTTGGGCAGTGCTGTGTTGACTAGGGGTCCCTCAGAAACACACACATTGGTGTATGTGGCAACTCTTGGCAATGAGAATAATAGGAATACTGTAGGAATCAGAAACACATTTTCTAACTCTGGAAGAGTTTGTTTGTCCAAGGCAATTTGAATCTTACTTGAGGTCCTTAACATGGAACTCTGACCAACTCATTGACTCATGCAATACAATCAATAAGCTTAAACATCAAGCAGAGGAGGCTGATGGGAGGAGCTATAGGAGGACGGGCCCATTGTAATGGCTGGAATGGAATTAATACAATGGAGCCCAACATGTGGTTTCCATACGTTTGATGTGTTTGATACCGTTCCATTAATTCCATTCCAGCCATTACAATGAGCCGGTCCTCCTATAGATCCTCCCACCAGCCTTCACTGCCATCAAGTATACTGTACACATTGACAAACATACACACACTCTATATATAGGTGAGTAACTGAATGCACATACTGTACACACACTGCTGTAGAAGTGCATACAGTACACACAGTGACATACACACAGGCGTGTATATTGCCTCTCACCAGTGCTGTCTTCTGGGAACAGACTAATTGCAGTATAACAGAAATAGAGCTGAGGAGCTGAATGTGCCCCGGAGTGAAACCCCCCACTGTTTCAACTTTTCACATTTTATGCCTGTTGTGACAAAAGTGCAGACGCAGAGTGAAAATGTCACATTCTTAACTCTCCCGAGAGTGCTAAGTCAACTGAGCTGTGAAATCTGAAATATCTGGGACTGTGCGTGTACTCGTGTGATATTACAATCAAATTTGTGACGTCTGTAACACCCACTCATCCAGACAATTCATACAAGGCCAATGTACTGCATGATATTATGGGATATTGTGCAAGAGTACTGTATACTATTTTATGCCTTTCTTTCCTTTTCCTACTTTGTCACATTTCCAAGTACAGTGAAAAAAGACTAGTTCTAAACTGAGCGCCCCATCTGTGCAATGTTATAGGTCCAATATTAGAGAGGCTTTTTTTACAGTGTGCAGAGAAGATGCTCGACTTCCAACACACACACACACACACACACACACACACACACACACACACACACACACACACACACACACACACACACACACACACACACACACACACACACACACACACACACACACACACACACACACACACACACACACACACACACACACACACACACACACACACACACACACACACACACACACACACACACACACACACACACACACACACACACACACACGAGAACAGCACCCCTGTTTTCTCCCCTCGGTGTGTTTGTGTGTTTTCTGGGTTCCACATGGCCTACAGATGTAGCCAGGCTTGCTTCACACATGCAGGCACACACACACACACACATACACAAACACACACACACACTCTTCATTCTGGTCTGTCTATATCGCTTACATAACACATACTGTTAGTGAAATCTCAAATGGGCTCAACAGCCTAATGGCATAGCTGGAGCGTTAGAGTGGTGCCTTCTGGGTAACTCACTAACTCTGGTTAGTTATTGGTGGCAGACCACAGGCCTGTCTGCCTCAACGTAGTTGACACACAGGGAGAGAAGTGGGGAGGAGTGACAGTCTCCCAGCCAGGGATGGCATTCTGCAGCAGGCACAGAAAACCTCCCCTTCCTCCTCCTCCCTTCTCTCCTTCCGCCACACAGTCGCTCCCCTTCAGTGCCTGGTAATGGGAAGGGAAAGAGAGGGATGAAAATAAGAGAAAAGAGAAAAACGACATCCATGCTGCTTTGCGGGTGACAGCAAGAGAACTTTTGGGAGTCAGAGAGTTAGCGCCAAAGTTCCCTCTCAGCCCATTAAAGCTGTGGAACGGCATCTAGATTCTATTGGAACCATATGTGCCAAAGAATTTCTCTTCTGGTAAGACATTCCAAAGACTTTGGTGTTAGTCTAATTTAAGCAGCATGTTGGGGAGAGCTCTCTGGGCTTTGATCATTTGGAGATCGTTTGGTACAAATTGAACTAACCCAAGCTCCATTTCTGGTGGATCACAACCATGGATTTGTTGAATTAAATGCTTCGTTGAATGCAGTCTGTACATGAAAAGAAAGTTGCTCTTAGGAATCCGATAGTGGGTTTTTCACCTAGCCAGCAGGTCACTTCTTGTATTACTTAATCCACGCTCCCTCGTTCCGTCCGTGGTGATTTAACGAGGCTCTGCGCCGAGCAGTGCTCGGCGGCTTGGTCCCGGCCCGACCTGGAGGAGATCATGTTCTGAGAGGAGACAAGCAGAAATCACCTGGTATATGTAATAGAGAACATATTGCACGGAGACCCCTAAGCATGTCTCCTGGACCAGACTATACAGTCTACCGCTATACATTCTTCATCTTCTGTTTCCAACCATCCTTAGATTGTTTTCCCCAGATATCTGAAGGAGTAGTTGAAGGATTCTATAGGATAGGCAACACACTTCTCCCCCCTACTCCCACAGCTCTCTCTTTTACTCTCTCTCTCTCTCTCTCTCTGTCTCTCTCTCTCTCTCTCTCTCTCTCTCTGTCTCTCTCTCTCTCTCTCTCTCTCTCTCTCTCTCTCTCTCTCTCTCACACACATTCACCCTCTAAATTATTAAGTTGAGTAATGCATAGAAATACTATATCTTGATATGTATGAAACAGTCCTTCAATTAAACCGGATATGTTCCGCTTTTATTTGTCACTCATTTAGCATCCGATAAGAAACATGTCTAACTCACTCTGAAATGAGCGAAGGCTTTTACACACATTTAGTTTTAAATAACTACAACGGCAAGAATTTACAAATGATCCGACACTGACTGAGATTGTCTTTGGAGGACTTTATACATGCACAGTTGGATGTAAATGGACCCTTTCCAACACAACACCCTGCTATGTCCATGTGGGTAAACTGTGTCACGTTGGTGGCAGGAGCTTATTGGGCTATTGATTTTCTCATTGGCTCCACTCCCCGTTTGCTAAATGAAAACATGCTGGAAAGGAAACAGGCTTGAATTTTTCTCTCAGAGATGTCTGCATGTCCTCAGATGTGCTGCTGGAACACGGAGCCACCAGGAACGCATTTGTTCTCTGAGTTCCTCTCAGAATGTTGGGTTTCTGATAAGGCTCATCTGCCTCCCTGTGTTCGATTTGGTTGTTTTTTAGATTAATAACTTGTTTGTATTTTTTTTATGACTGAAGTGTTGTGTTTTCAACCTATGCCTTCCTGAACGTACTACTGATATTGAGAATTGTGTAGACGATAAATAAGTTACAAATCTATTCAACTTTTCTAACTATTTTATATTTTCTCACCACATTATTAAGTATACCCAACAGACAACAGACAAAAAACAAGTCAAGTCAGATCCCTGTAGTCCTCAGTACAGTCTGGTCTGGTTGGTATTAAGAGAGTCAGATGTGTCCTGCCACGTGGTGTTGGAGTGAGAGACAGAGATAGAGATAAAGAGCGAGAGAGAGAGAGAGAGAGAGAGAGAGAGAGAGAGAGAGAGACAGACAGAGACAGAGATAGAGATAAAGACAGAACAAGAGAGAGAGACAGAGATAGAGATAAAGACAGAGCTAGAGAGAGAGAGAGAGAAGGAGAGAGAGAGAGGCCCTGCACTGTACTGTACAGGCAGAGCCCTTATTGGACTGCTGAAAAGAACAATAGGGGGAGAGAGAGAGGAAGAGAGAGGGAGGAGAGGGGGAGCAGCCCCAGACCCACTAAGTCTGCAGCCCTTTCCCATCTCTTGGTTTCCTGACATCAGGTATGAAGTGATTGATCGCAGATCAAAGCCAGGAAGCAGGATAATTAAAGTTGTAGGTATAAATAGATAGCAGCGTAACTTACAGCATGCTTACAGTACATCAGACATCATAATACAGAACAAATGTGCCCCGGGACTAATTGAGGGCTGGTTCAGGTTTGCTAGTTCTCGGGCCTCTTGCTCTACTGCTCTGCTGCTCTGTCCTGAGAATACAGCCTCCATTTACATGCCCTTGTAGCTGAGAATAACAGAACACCCAGATGTAAAACACTGGAGCCCTCCTGTAAATAATAGGAGAGCCTTTTCAAGTCCAACCCAGATGGGGCTGGTCCATATTGCAAACCTATTGATATGTACACAGCCAGGCTCTTACTCCACACGTACAGTATACCAGTATGTAAGTCAGCACTAGATACTGTATTCATAAAAATAACTGTGTTATGTAAGGATAAAAAAACAGACTAAATCCATTGATTGACAGATTATTTGATTGTTTAAATACACAAATACCAGAATGTATTGAATTTGACAACTTTTGAAAATCTGTCTCCAAATAAAGCATTCACACACACAAAGTTTTCTCCCAGAAATAACTTTTCATGACAGAAACTATAGCAATAAACACAACACTAATGTGAAGTGTCAGAAAACTATTTGAAAATGCTATGGCTTACTCTAATTGTATCCCAATCATGGTTGAAAAGATTGCAGCTGAAGGCCGTCTTAATTGCAGGGTTCGCCAGCCTCGACGCAGTTTACTAGACATAGAACCTGTCCAGAAACATGCCCGGGCGACAGTGGCGTTTAAGACACAACACAATGCTTCTGTCAGATGGAGAGAGCAGCACACTGGACGTATGGTAAATGGATGTTAAAAGACAAGGAGACAAATCCTCCAGTTTATAGTTGGCACATAACAAAGCCACTGGCTCACTGGCTGCCTGCGGTGGCGTCATAAACACATCTAGAACTGCACAAACAACACTCATGGTTAGACAATAGAACAGCCTGCTACTATTCACTGTTGATTGTCAACTCAACCACACTGTGGGATGCTGGCTGGCCACCGCTACAGGCTACAGCCCTTCCAGTCCAGGCATCACACTGCTGGCCAGCCCACAGGCACCAGGCTAGAACACCGTGTATAACTTTACACCAGTGATGGAAGCTTAGTGTGATAACCTTAGTAACAGGACACGCCGTCCAAAGAGTGCATCTTTTGAACACTTTCCCCCAAAACAAACGTCAATGATTGGCAGACAAAAACTTGTGAGAGTGGTTTGTTTCTCAAACATCCCCCCTGTCTGTCTCTGGTTGGGGATCTACCCTCCAGCACTAATGTGTAATTGAGATTTTCCTTGGTTTTAAAACATGAACCCCCTTCTGCCCTTTAACCCCCACCCTCCCTTTCATTTAACTCCCTCTCTCTCTCTCTCTCTGTCTCTCTCTCTCTCTCTCTCTCTCTCTCTCTCTCCCTCTCTCTCTCTCTCTCTCTCTCTCTCTCTCTCTATCTATCTCTCTCCCCCTATCTCTCTCTCTCTCTCTCCCCCTCTCTCTCTCTCTCTCTCTATCTATCTCTCTCCCCATCTCTCTCTCTCTCTCTCTCTCTCCCTCTCTCTCTCTCTCTCTCTCTCTCTCTCTCGCTCTCCCCCCTCTCTCTCTCTCTCACTCTCTCTCTCTCTCTCTCTCTCTCTCTCTCTCCCTCTCTCCCCCTCCCTTCCTCCCCCTTGCTCTCCCCTGTTTCACTCTCGGTTTCACTCTCGCTAAAATCTGTCCAATATAAACCCAATTCATTTTAATGGGCTTATTTTGGACCTAAGCTTGTCGCCTGCCTTCCTGCCTTTGGAGCAACAACTCCCATTGTTAGAGAGAAGACGTGCATCTCTTCATTATATACAGATCTCTGGTGTAAATGAGAAGGTGCACACAGCATAGAATGAGCGAAGGAGACGAGACACAAGACAACACGAGAACAAGCGATCATAAACACTGGTGCAGGCATTTGGAATGTCGCCCAGAAACATCCATTAGAATTCATTGAATTAATTTGATATATCGCCCAACCCTAGATGTTGGGTCAGGGTCTTGGAGCTTGGGACTTGGATGCAGCTCGGCATTGGGCTGGGTGGGGCTGGGTGGGGCTGGGGACCAGTCCTAATGGCTTTGTGATGATGTATCGCTGAAATCCTGCCTGAGACCCTTGACTGAGAGTGGGCTCAGGACTCTTTATCTCTGCGGACATCTTTTACCCAGCTCAGGGTTTTGGGGTCTAGTTTCACTGGCCCTATGGGAGAACCCACCAGGAATGGTGCGACTGGGGATTAGCGGGGATGACCCCGGGAGCAGAGCAGATTATTTGAGAACACTGAAGACAGAAAAGTTGTTTGACCTTGAGGCATGAACAAGGTGAAAACTATGAGAGATTATTAGATTAGTGGAGGTGAAACATAAGATTTAGATGTATCTGTGTCAATAGGGGATACAGACTCAATGTTATATGTCTTTATCACAAGAATCCAAGGACTTCAATTGACATTGATACAGTACTGTTGTTTAATTTGAATCTGTCGTAGTAGAAAAATTACTTTATATACAAGATACCAGACAATATTGAATAGTTTTAAGATAATCTATAAATAAAGCAATGTGCCCAATAACACCCTGTCGTGTCTTTGGCATCATTAAATTGAAGACTGTTATTTTATCAAATCAATTCTCTCGTTGGTTATCTGCACGAACCCAGCCTTTGCTATGAATCATCCATACATCAATTGTCTTAATCATTAATTTACTAACTAACTAAATAATCACAGAAATGCATAAACAAACAAATCGTAGATATGGTTACAAGGAAATGATAGGGGAGGTTCCCTAGTGGGCTAAGCCGATATGACGGCTTGGTGGACAAAGGGAAGTGGGTGTGGACTGAGAAGGGCGTGAAAGACAGAAGAGTCACTACACAGTTGATAATTATATTAATTGAAATGCTAATCCTTTGCACATGAACGCTCCCTCATTCGGGAATAATTGCAATCGATACATATTTACGCTCAATGCGTCGTCGTGATCTCTGTTGATATCGTCCGTCTTTCTGTTGGAATGTTCATCCAAGCTTCCCTGGAGTCTTTCGTGGTTAGAATGTATACGTCAGAGTACCATGCAGAAATGTTCTTATAGAATAGATGTTTTGTCAGTAGTTGTTCTTCGGTCTTCGCATTCAATGGTACATAATTTCTAGCTGCAGACTAGTAATTAGTATCGAAGAGTTGTTCTTATTCTGTCGGGATCGATAGTCTTAGAGTTGAAGCATTTCCACCCGTGTAGCCAATGCTCTACGTGGTTTGGTTAGGAATTCAACAACTATTACAACCTTAGCTTATACTGAGGTTTTGGGGGTCTACTCAAACCTTCGCCACCTCGATGGTCGAGGTACGCATGGTCTAAAGAGGATTTCTTCAGGTGGGGTTTTTATTCAGTAGAAAACGGCTGTTCCATGATGCCAGATCAATGTCTGTGCTCATGGGGGCGGGCCAATGGCGTAGTTAAACTTTAATGGGAATACAATTCTCTCACATTAAATGGTTTAAAATCACATTACATAATTTCACAAATAGTTTCATCTTAACTCATTAATTCTAAACAGTAATTAGATGCAAACGGAGGCACCTGTATAAACAGAGTTATGGTAATGTGGCTGTATTGTCTTTCATGAGGTCACAACATGAAACAAAACGGACCGGGTCGTAGCTGGCTTCTCCACTGACCGTTTACACATTCTCCAAAACATGGATATTGTTCAGTTCTGTGATGTAGAAGAAGTTCCTTTGTTCTACTGTGAACTCTCTCTCTATACACTGCATGGCCATGGGGGAGAGAGTCTCCTCTGGGAATTTATGATCTGAGATAACAGAACCTGGGTGTAGGAGAGGGAGAGAGAGGTGGTGAGAGAGGGGCATGGTACTCGCTATACCCAAAGAGGGCCACGTCATGACAAACCCCAGTAACACAAGTCTCCCTGGCTACTTACTCTCTTGTTAAGTGAGTAGGCTAATGCAGGACACATGAGTAAGAGATGCCCTAGAGGAAACTCCACTCTGCTTTGACACATTCTGGACAACCCAAGGTCACTGCCTACAGCCTGCTACTACTGCCCTTCTCTCTCTCATGACTGACCAGCATGTCCTCCTTCAGGCCTGAGCCAAGCCCATCAGACAGATTTACAACCCCTCTGGCCTCTATGACTCTGAAGGTGTGTGTGTGTGTGTGTTTCTCCCCTCTCCACCCTGCAACCAGAGAGGTCCTAAAGGACTCGTCACCGTCATCCCTCCATGAGCAGCCGACCAGGGAAAGCCAGCCACTTCAATCATCCTAGAGGTTAAGGGTCAAATAGGTCAAATACCTCAGCCGAGGTCCCCACCCCCCTGTCACTGTGACAGGAGGGCTATGGTCAGTGTCATGGGTTGGTGCGGGACCCAATATCACCAGCACCACACAGCCCCTAGTTCTTCCTCTGGGGCTTTGGGTTAGGAGGAGAGGGGCTGGATGGGCTCTAATTAATAACACGCTTCAGTAGTAGTAGGATTGGAACCGCTAATACAAAAGACTCCGTCAATGACATGTAATAAGTTCATTGATGTGTTTTTGTTAAACTTGTATAACTTTATCATTACTTCCTCATGGGTGCTTCATGACATCACAGGGCTTCAGTAGCGTTTACATGAGTTTCCTCTAATGTTATATTCATTCATTTGGCTTCGACCAGTCTAGAAATCCCCTCCCTCTCCACCTTGCCTCTCTGTTTTCCAACTCAGCCCAGAGAGGAGGGAAAGAGAACGAGAAAGAGAAAGATCTGTAAAAACATGATTTAGCCCTGAATGCACTCCTGTCAGAAAGGTAAATGTTAAAAGTGGGCCGCAGCACTTTGTTTGGTTGTGTTAACGAGATAATCTGAGAGTCGGGACCATTTTTTCACAAGGGTGTTTTTATGACCTCTGTTACAATAAAGCGAACAGGTAAAACACAGAGTGATTAAAGGTAATGAAGAACAGATATGCACCGACACCGTCCTCACCATCCATTATGAAACGTTACACAGCACTTTGAAGAGATTTACTACCTTAACAGCTCTGTGTAAATCCAAACGAAATACGGATTATTTAAAGAGGTATTAAGGAGGGCACAGAGGCTCTAATGTGCTCGTCTGTTTGTGATTAGGAAAGGGGGCGGGAAAAGAGGACTGGGAATTTCATAGGGAACCCCTGGATGTCCCAGGATTACGGCTACTTGTAGAGTGGAGAAGGCCTGTGAAAGAGTGTTGTGTGAACATGTACTGTATGTCCTCTGCGTTACAACATAATTACTTGGCGTTTAAAGTTAAACAGACCCCGTCTGAAGTCATTGCTAAGTCTTTCATGTTCTGGACCCTTGCTCTCCTAGTCCCTGGGATAAAGCAGAGGGGTTAGGAAAGCTACATGTTTGCTAACAACTAGCCTGTGACTTTCCTGGTAAAAAAAATTCTCTCTATCCGTGGCTATGATCTATGTATCCGCCAATCACTCGAGTCCAAGTTTTTGTAATAAGTGAACATTTTCTTTTTCTCAACAGAAGAACATACTCTATTTTTCCAAAGACAAGAGAAGCAGAGAAGCATTCCAGCTCTGTGTCTGATCAGTGTTGGTCCGCCTGGGTTAAACCCTCTGGCTGCGGGCTGTTTGACCCTTCCTGCTTCCCTTACTCCCTGCTCCCCCTGCTGATGGGACCCAGAGATGAGAGCTGGTAAGAGTGGTATTAGTCCCAAATGGCACCCTATTTCCAATATTGTGCACTATTTTTGAGCCCATAGGTTCTGGTCAAAAGTAGTGCACTTAATAGGGAATAGCATGCCATTTGGGACTCACACCTTGTAATCAGGGTCAAGAACTTTCCTAGAGGGACAGGAAGGTCTTCAAAGTGGTGGATCCTACTGGCGATAAAGCACTCCAGATAAAAACACATTCACACTAAAGGCATGACTCTTAACATGTCCTCTAAATGTCAACTGTGAGGGGATTACCCAGGCGTAGTAAATCTAACAGGTAGTGGGTTTAAGGGAGGAATGTCCAACATCCAACCAACATACTGAGGGGATCAAGCTAAGGAGGGAGAAAGGGAGAAAAAGGGAAAGTTAACCATCTCATGTCTTTTCAAAGGCATTCGGTCTCTCGTCGGTACAGTCCCCCAGCTCCCAGCCTTCTTTCAAAAAGCAGAGGTCACTTCACAATAGGCCTGGGTCACACACTATATACCGCTGTAAAAATACTGCTGAGCAAGTGGTTTCAATTTGCTCAAGTGATTAAGTTCACGACAGATCCAGTGTACTGGCGCGGGTCACTTATGCCTGGCTGAGCTAGAGAGGAGGAGGGAGGGAGGGGAGTGAGCGTGATGCTAACCATTAGCAGTAGGAGTGACACTGCATTATAGCAGCGTGACAAGAAGGCTTACAGCCATGGGGGTTACACTGGCAGGTCTGCTAGAGCTTTAACATACAGAACCACAAGTACGCATCCCATGTCTCTAACTAACTACAACCAGGTCTGGTCAGGCAGGGCAGGCGTCACATGATCAAAGCTATAGGGCCATGGCTCTAGGGATATGCTAATTTATCTCACAGTAGCCTATAGTCTCACAGTCAGTAGCCTGGAATGTCTTGAAGGGGAAAGTGTCCCAGACAGAGACAGATTTGACAGACTAACAGTAATAAGGCCTGTGCAAACTAGCAGAGAGACAGAGAGTCAACACAGTCCGTAATTAGAGCTAAAGACACACTCCTTTGATGGGTCAGGGAGTTTACTTATAAATCTTCTTTGTTTGCTCAGAGGAGCTATAGAGGTAGGATCTTCATTTGAGCCAGTTTGCTACAGAAGGAAGATAATCCTGCAGCAACAGGAACTTTGCATTTTTATGTGGATTAGACTAAATGGACATTTTCTGTACAGGTTGATACTGTTACGTTATGGAGTGAAGGGACGTGGGCACCACAGTTAGTAGGAAACATGAGTGACTTTATCTTTCTTCAAAACACCTCACCTTGCGTCCCCTTACGGAGGGGGACATGTAACTACTCATCTCCCTTTCTTAAGGAACAACAGAAAGCACAATACTGCCTTGCCTAACATACAATAGTTACTGTAACAGTTCTCTAAACCAGCATTTCAATAAATACCCAAACTAACATGTAAACAACACGTTCATATCCAGTCAAAATGTTTTTTAAAGAGAGCACAGGGTAGACTACCTGTAACTCTCTCCATACACCTGGGCCTTTAATCTGTCCCCCTTCAAGGTGTTTGGTGTGACCTATAGGGCTGTAAAGTCTTTAAGGTACTGTAAGTGGGTGGGAGCCTAGTCCTCACAGGGTACCGTCAAGAGGTTGCGGAGAGGTAATGGATGTCTCTGTCTGTAATGTCCGAGCTGGGGGAGGCTCCGCAGAGCCTGAGTCAGAGGTGCTGTGGTTTCCAGTGGAGTCATAGTGCAGCTGTGGTGACGCAGTTTCTGTTGGTCCAGGGTGAGGTGTCGGCGGTTTCTCCTGACTGTCTGGCCATGAGTGTTTACTAGGATGGAGCGTGCTGTGTCTGAGTGTCATTGCGCTATACCTATGTCCCGGGAGTCCTGTATCCATACTGTATCTCCTGGGCGTAGGCTCGATAGGCCTTTGCTCAATGTCGGCTGTCAAAGTGTTTCTTTTGGCTGAGCTCATATTGTCTGTCTTTGTGTGTACACTCAGAGAGGTCTGGCCACACTGGAGTCACCGGTGAGGGCAGAGTAGGAATGGTCAGAAGCTGCTTCCTGCCGCGCAACAACTCTGCTGTGCTCAGTCCATTAGAGAGGGGGGTTGATCTGTACGATAAGAGCGTCAGGTAGGGGTCTGATGATTTGAAAAGGAGCTGTTTGGAAGTCTGTACTTCTCTTTTGGCTGCACCGTTGCTTTGGGGAAACAGCGGGCTTGAGGTTGTGTGTGTGAATCCTCAGGTGTCTGTGAATATTTTGAAATTCTCAGAGGCAAACTGGGGGGCATTTTCTGAGATAAGGAGAAGAGGGATCCTACTACGAGTGAACCATGACCTCATACTCTCCACCATTATGCTAGATTTCGTTGAGGTCATTTTTGCCATCTCCATGAATCCAGAGAAATAGTCAAAGACAGCGAGGTAGGTGGAGTTGTTGAGGTGAAAACGGTCAGCCCCTTGCTTTTGCCAAGAGCCATCTGGTGTCGGACTTGGGAGGAGGGACTCTGGTGTCTGTCTTCTGTATTTGTCCCATTGTTCTAATTTCACTTGTAGCTGCTTGCTGAGACCTGGCCACCAGACGGAGGACTTGGCTCTCTCTCTGGATTTCGGGATACCTTGGTGGTCCTCATGCAACCATAGAAGAATATCATCTTGCGTTTTGGAGGGGGATGACCTTTTAGTAAGAGTCCTTGTGCCACATGGAGGTCACCTGAGGCGGCACAATAGGGTTTCAGAGCGTGGTTGTGTCGGACTTCTTCTGCCCAACCTTGTTCACAGCACTGTCTCACTAGGCAGTAGCGTTTTTCCATAATGGGAAGAGCAGAGAGGATACTGTGCACATACCCTTCAATTAGCTGTTCCTCAGATTGGTTGTCTGGTTCTCTGTTGAAGGGTTCTAGAGCACTGGTGCTCTGAACAGTGTGTTGGCCGTGGCCAAGCACTTACCAGACATATGCAATAGAGAAGTTGAATGGCATGAGTCTCATTCTGATACATTGGATCCTTGGTGGTAGTTTGCCTAGCCGCTTTAAGCTAATCAGTGCTAGGATTAAAGTCAGTGTCGACTTGAAATGCAAGGCCTATAAGCAAGTCTCTGAAGCGCACACAACCCCATGTACAGTGGGGCAAAAAGGTATTTAGTCAGCCACCAATTGTGCAAGTTCTCCCACTTAAAAAGATGAGAGAGGCCTGTAATTGTCATCATAGGTACACTTCAACTATGACAGACAAAATGAGAAAAAAATCCAGAAAATCACATTGTAGGATTTTTAATGAATTTATTTGCAAATTATGGTGGAAAATAAGTATTTGGTCAATAACAAAAGTGTATCTCAATACTTTGTTATATACCCTTTGTTGGCAATGACAGAGGTCAAACGTTTTCTGTAAGTCTTCACAAGGTTTTCACACACTGTTGCTGGTATTTTGGCCCATTCCTCCATGCAGATCTCCTCTAGAGCAGTGATGTTTTGGGGCTGTTGCTGGGCAACATGGACTTTCAACTCCCTCCAAAGATTTTCTATGGGGTTGAGATCTGGAGACTGGCTAGGCCACTCCAGGACCTTGAAATGCTTCTTACGAAGCCACTCCTTCATTGCCCGGGCGGTGTGTTTGGGATCATTGTCATGCTGAAAGACCCAGCCACATTTCATCTTCAATGCCCTTGCTGATGGAAGGAGGTTTTCACTCAAAATCTCATGATACATGGCCCCATTCATTCTTTCCTTTACACGGATCAGTCGTCCTGGTCCCTTTGCAGAAAAACAGCCCCAAAGCATGATGTTTCCATCCCCATGCTTCACAGTAGGTATGGTGTTCTTTGGATGCAACTCAGCATTCTTTGTCCTCCAAACATGACGAGTTGAGTTTTTACCAAAAAGTTCTATTTTGGTTTCATCTGACCATATGACATTCTCCCAATCTTCTTCTGGATCATCCAAATGCTCTCTAGCAAACTTCAGATGGGTCTGGACATGTACTAGCTTAAGCAGGGGGACACGTCTGGCACTGCAGGATTTGAGTCCCTGGCGGCGTATTGTGTTACTGATGGTAGGCTTTGTTACTTTGGTCCCAGCTCTCTGCAGGTCATTCACTAGGTCCCCCAGTGTGGTTCTGGGATTTTTGCTCAACGTTCTTGTGATCATTTTGACCCCACGGGGTGAGATCTTGCGTGGAGCCCCAGATCGAGGGAGATTATCAGTGGTCTTGTATGTCTTCCATTTCCTAATAATTGCTCCCACAGTTGATTTCTTCAAACCAAACTGCTTACCTATTGCAGATTCAGTCTTCCTAGCCTGGTGCAGGTCTACAATTTTGTTTCTGGTTTCCTTTGACAGCTCTTTGGTCTTAGCCATAGTGGAGTTTGGAGTGTGGCTGTTTGAGGTTGTGGACAGGTGTCTTTTATACTGATAACAAGTTCAAACAGGTGCCATTAATACAGGTAACGAGTGGAGGACAGAGGAGCCTCTTAAAGAAGAAGTTACAGGTCTGTGAGAGCCAGAAATCTTGCTTGTTTGTAGGTGACCAAATACTTATTTTCCACCATAATTTGCAAATAAATTCATTTTAAAAAATCCTACAATGTAATTTTCTAGATTTTTTTTCTCATTTTGTCTGTCATAGTTGAAGTGTACCTATGATGAAAATTAGAGGCCCCTCTCATCTTTTTAAGTGGGAAAACTTGCACAATTGGTGGCTGACTAAATACTTTTTTGCCCCACTGTAGTAGTAAGAGCTTAATTTTTGATCTGTGCAATGTTCCGAGCGTACGCGATGGGACGCCAGTCTGTGTCGCTTTTCCTCTGTAGCAGAAGAGCTCCTAGGCTATAGGAGGACACATCAGCTGACACCTTGCATCTGCTGTAGGGTCGTAAAGGGCTAATCCAGAAGGAGTCATTAAATCCCTGCGCTTGCTGGGGATCCCAAGTCCACGTGCTGTTTTTTGTTCAGTAGCTCTCTGAGGGGTCTGGAAATCTCTGCAAGGTGAGGGTTGTATTTCCCCATACCTTGCTTATGTTTGTTGGTACTGGCATTAAATTCCAGTACCAACACACCTTGGCTGGGTCAGCTCGAACGCCACTTCCATTGATGGTCTGGCCCAGGAATTTCACTTGTTGTTTGAAAAACTCACATTTTGCGTTCAGCAAACAGCCAGTTGTTGTGTTCATCCTGAGTTGCCCCTTACACCAGGATATCATCCATTTGGCAGACGACTCCTTCAAGGCCATCAGCAGTTTTGACATTCTGCACTAGAAATGTTTTGGTGCCAACGAGATTACAAACAGGAGCCTCTGAAAGCAGAATCCGTCGCAGGAGGTGATGAATGTGGTGCATTTTTCAGTCTTTTGACAGAGGGATTTGAAAGGACTATGACTGTTCGTCGAGCTTGGAAAAGATCTTGGCGTCTTTCAGCTGCCCTAGAGTGTGTTAAATGCAAGGTAGGATGTGTAGCTCCCAACAGACGCTTTCGTTTAGGGGTTGGCTAAGTCCATACAGATCCGCACATTACCATCAGGCTTGAAGACTACCACCATCCCAGCACACCATTCCGTTGCTTCTCCCACTCTTGTGATAATGTCTACCACCATGCGGCCAAGTTCCTATTTTACCTTAGCCAGGAGAGGGAGAACCACTTGTCTGAGTGTGGACATCGCAAATGGCTGAGCTTCAGGTTCGAGTTTGATATGGTATTCAACTTCCAGTTTGTGTCCCTTGGAAAAGTTTGAGAAATGTTTCTTTGATCTCTTGTTCCAGATCCGATGACACTGTGTGCAGTTGTATCTGTTCAGTCCCTGTGACCAGTCCGAATGCAGTGACACCAGTTGTATCTGTTCAGTCCCTGTGACCAGTCCGAATGCAGTGACACCAGTTGTATCTGTTCAGTCCCTGTGACCAGTCCGAATGCAGTGACACCAGTTGTATCTGTTCAGTCCCTGTGACCAGTCCGAATGCAGTGACACCAGTTGTATCTGTTCAGTCCCTGTGACCAGTCCGAATGCAGTGACACCAGTTGTATCTGTTCAGTCCCTGTGGCCAGTCCGAGTGCAGTGACAGCAGTTGTATCTGTTCAGTCCCTGTGACCAGTCTGAATGCAGTGACACCAGTTGTATCTGTTCAGTCCCTGTGACCAGTCCGAGTGCAGTGACAGTGGTTGTATCTGTTCAGTCCCTGTGACCAGTCAGTGTGCAGTGACAGCTGTTGTATCTGTTCAGTCCCTGTGACCAGTCCGAATGCAGTGACACCAGTTGTATCTGTTCAGTCCCTGTGACCAGTCCGAGTGCAGTGACAGCGGTTGTATCTGTTCAGTCCCTGTGACCAGTCCGAGTGCAGTGACAGTGGTTGTATCTGTTCAGTCCCTGTGACCAGTCAGTGTGCAGTGACAGCGGTTGTATCTGTTCAGTCCCTGTGACCAGTCAGTGTGCAGTGACAGCGGTTGTATCTGTTCAGTCATTGTGACCAGTCAGTGTGCAGTGACAGCGGTTGTATCTGTTCAGTCCCTGTGACCAGTCCGAATGCAGTGACAGCAGTTGTATCTGTTCAGTCCCTGTGACCAGTCAGAATGCAGTGACAGCAGTTGTATCTGTTCAGTTCCTGTGACCAGTCCGAATGCAGTGACAGCAGTTGTATCTGTTCAGTCCCTGTGACAAGTCCGAATGCAGTGACAGCAGTTGTATCTGTTCAGTCCCTGTGGCCAGTCCGAATGCAGTGACAGCAGTTGTATCTGTTCAGTCCCTGTGAGCAGTCCGAGTGCAGTGACAGCGGTTGTATCTGTTCAGTCCCTGTGACCAGTCAGTGTGCAGTGACAGCGGTTGTATCTGTTCAGTCCCTGTGACCAGTCAGTGTGCAGTGACAGAGGTTGTATCTGTTCAGTCCCTGTGACCAGTCAGTGTGCAGGGACAGCGGTTGTATCTGTTCAGTCCCTGTGACCAGTCAGTGTGCAGTGACAGCAGTTGTATCTGTTCAGTCCCTGTGACCAGTCCGAGTGCAGTGACAGCGGTTGTATCTGTTCAGTCCCTGTGACCAGTCCGAGTGCAGTGACAGCGGGGTGGCCCAGTAGAACAGTGCAATGGTCACAAATGACATAGATTTCTTGTTGAGTTGAACGTTTTAGGACGTTTTAGAACGTTTTAGGACCACTATTGTTCTCACTATATATTTTACCTCTTGGGGATGTTATTCGAAAACATAATGTAAACTTTCACTGCTATGCGGATGACACACAGCTGTACATTTCAATGAAACATGGTGAAGCCCCAAAATTGCCCTCGCTAGAAGCATGTGTTTCAGACATAAGGAAGTGGATGGCTGCAAACTTTCTACTATTAAACTCGGACAAAACAGAGATGCTTGTTCTAGGTCCCAAGAAACAAAGAGATCTTCTGTTGAATCTGACAATTAATCTTAATGGTTGTACAGTCGTCTCAAATAAAACTGTGAAGGACCTCGGCGTTATTCTGGACCCTGATCTCTCTTTTGAAGAACATATCAAGACCATTTCAAGGACATCTTTTTTCCATCTACGTAACATTGCAAAAATCAGAAACTTTCTGTCCAAAAATGATGCAGAAAAATTAATCCATGCTTTTGTCACTTCTAGGTTAGACTACTGCAATGCTCTATTTTCCGGCTACCCGGATAAAGCACTAAATAAACTTCAGTTAGTGCTAAATACGGCTGCTAGAATCCTGACTAGAACCAAAAAATTTGATCATATTACTCCAGTGCTAGCCTCTCTACACTGGCTTCCTGTCAAAGCAAGGGCTGATTTCAAGGTTTTACTGCTAACCTACAAAGCATTACATGGGCTTGCTCCTACCTATCTCTCTGATTTGGTCCTGCCGTACATACCTACACGTACGCTACGGTCACAAGACGCAGGCCTCCTAATTGTCCCTAGAATTTCTAAGCAAACAGCTGGAGGCAGGGCTTTCTCCTATAGAGCTCCATTTTTATGGAACGGTCTGCCTACCCATGTCAGAGACGCAAACTCGGTCTCAACCTTTAAGTCTTTACTGAAGACTCATCTCTTCAGTGGGTCATATGATTGAGTGTAGTCTGGCCCAGGAGTGGGAAGGTGAACGGAAAGGCTCTGGAGCAACGAACCGCCCTTGCTGTCTCTGCCTGGCCGGTTCCCCTCTTTCCACTGGGATTCTCTGCCTCTAACCCTATTACAGGGGCTGGGTCACTGGCTTACTGGGACTCTCTCATGCCGTCCCTGGAAGGGGTGCGTCACCTGAGTGGGTTGATTCACTGTTGTGGTCATCCTGTCTGGGTTGGCGCCCCCCCCTTGGGTTGTGCCGTGGCGGAGATCTTTGTGGGCTATACTCAGCCTTGTCTCAGGATGTTAAGTTGGTGGTTGAAGATATCCCTCTAGTGGTGTGGGGGCTGTGCTTTGGCAAAGTGGGTGGGGTTATATCCTTCCTGTTTGGCCCTGTCCGGGGTGACCTCGGATGGGGCCACAGTGTCTCCTGACCCCTCCTGTCTCAGCCTCCAGTATTTATGCTGCAGTAGTTTATGTGTCGGGGGGCTGGGGTCAGTTTGTTATATCTGGAGTACTTCTCCTGTCCTATTCGGTGTCCTGTGTGAATCTAAGTGTGCGTTCTCTAATTCTCTCCTTCTCTCTTTCTTTCTCTCTCACGGAGGACCTGAGCCCTAGGACCTGAGCTCCAGGACTACCTGACATGATGACTCCTTGCTGTCCGCAGTCCACCTGGCCATGCTGCTGTTCCAGTTTCAACTGACCTGAGCCCTAGGACCATGCCCCAGGACTACCTGACATGATGACTCCTTGCTGTCCCCAGTCCACCTGGCCATGCTGCTGCTCTAGTTTCAACTTCCACCTGACTGTGCTGCTGCTCCAGTTTCAACTGTTCTGCCTTATCATTATTCGACCATGCTGGTCATTTATGAACATTTGAACATCTTGGCCATGTTCTGTTATAATCTCCACCCGGCACAGCCAGAAGAGGACTGGCCACCCCACATAGCCTGGTTCCTCTCTAGGTTTCTTCCTAGGTTTTGGCCTTTCTAGGGAGTTTTTCCTAGCCACCGTGCTTCTACACCTGCATTGCTTGCTGTTTGGGGTTTTAGGCTGGGTTTCTGTACAGCACTTTGAGATATCAGCTGATGTACGAAGGGCTATATAAATAAATTTGATTTGATTTGATTTGATTTGAACGTTGCCCATAAATGAGTGTGGCCTGGAATTTACCTCTCACATTAAGGGGTATTTGACTGGGGCCCTGAAGAACTTTAGGTGTGTGCTGCAGTGGGTCTTTGGTCAGCTGTTGGTATATGATCTCCAGAATGACTGTGACATCTGCGCCTGTGTCAACTTTTATTTGACCTGTTGATTACACAGACTGAGTGTAGTTACCCATGGCTGGTCTGTATCTGTCCCGATAGAAAGAAATGCAATTTCACACTCCTCTTCCTCTAGGAGTTCTGACACTGAGGGTTGTAATCTGCAGACTGTTGTATAGTGGTCCCTTCTTTTGACAATTTCTGCAGATAACATCTCTGTCTGGGCAAAATCGTCTGTTATGGGAGCCCTTTCCACACCATGAACATGGTTTTGTCTGTTGATTTGTGTTTTTCCACTGTGAGTCACTTCTCTGTGTAGCCCTGTTTGGTTCACTAGCAGTGTCAATGTATCTTGGTCGCCAAGAATGCTAGAAAGGCTACTTTGTGTTTCCTATAACCTCTACCATTTGTCTTTGTTCGCCGTTCACTGAGTAAGGATTGTTGTTTCTTTATTATTTATTTTTGACGGGCCATGGTTTAAGCTTTCTGTAAGGAAAGGGCTGGATCCACCTGTATTGGTTCTGATAGGGCTCTGTCATGAAGACCTACCACTAATATTAGATCATCACGTAATACTGAAGATCAAATCAAATCAAATCACAAATCAAATCAAATGTATTTATATAGCCCTTCGTACATCAGCTGATATCTCAAAGTGCTGTACAGAAACCCCAAACAGCAAGCAATGCAGGTGTAGAAGCACGGTGGCTAGGAAAAACTCCCTAGAAAGGCCAAAACGTAGGAAGAAACCTAGTGAGGAACCAGGCTATGTGGGGTGGCCAGTCCTCTTCTGGCTGTGCCGGGTGGAGATTATAACAGAACATGGCCAAGATGTTCAAATGTTCATAAATGACCAGCATGGTCAAATAATAATAATCACAGGCAGAACAGTTGAAACTGGAGCAGCAGCACGGCCAGGTGGACTGGTGACAGCAAGGAGTCATCATGTCAGGTAGTCCTGAGGCATGGTCCTAGCGCTCAGGTCCTCCGAGAGAGAGAAAGAAAGAAAGAGAGAAAGAAAGAGAGAATTAGAGAGAGCATACTTAAATTCACACAGGACACCGGATAGGACAGGAGAAGTACTCCAGATATAACAAACTGACCCTAGCCCCCCGGTCCATAAAGATAAGCCCCCATGTACTTACCACAAATGCCTTGTTTGCTAAGTTCGCCGTATTGTACATTTCTCTAAGTTACTTATTTTTTGTATTGGCATTAGCACAGGATACAGGAAAAGTAGATTGTGCTGATTTACTGTCACATTGAACCATGTCGCGCGCCGTAGTTTAAGAACTCTGTGGGTAGTGCTGAAAGCAACAACATCATATCTGAATTCTTCCATCTTTATGCATCTTTGCCATTGTCCATAATCACAATGTTCACTGAGCTCATGCAAAGCAATGATGAACTTGTCCACTGATTCCTCACTTTCCTGAATGCGTTTATTAAATCTAACTATTTCAAAAATCACATTCTGTTTCGGCACAAAGTGGCTGTTTAGCGCTGCTCTGACAGTGTCATAAATCATTAGCTCGTCAGTTGTCAGATTTCTGGAGCATACTATAGTCTCAGCCTCTGTGGCCATTGAGTATAGCGACGTGTTTACTTGCCTGTCTTGCGGCTGCTTGTCCAAGCCAGATGCCTGTCTGAAATGTTGGAAGAGGGTGAACTGTGTGCTGGTTCTGCATTCTCATTATTATCTTGCTGTGGTTCCGACATGTGGTCTTTAGCAAGCTAGCTTCTGCAACTTAGCTAGCATTGTTCTTAATGTAGCTAACTAGTAAGCTTGCTTTCTAGCTAGTTAGCTGACATCAAATGCCGGTAAAACTTGTTCTCAAGTCTACTTTTTCATTCCAAACCGTGACATAATAAACCCGACTACTTATTTTATGAAGTGAGGGGACGCGGACACTAGACTTAGTAAGAAATATGAGTGACTTTATCTGGCTTCAACACAGTATTTATCAACTAGGTCACCTTGCACCCCGTACAGAGGGGAATATGTAATTACTCCCACAGACACATTGTTCGTTAGGGCAAATCAAGTCTGACATTTTAAAGTGGAAATTGCTAACTTTAGAAGCATTTTTAAACCTTGAATAAACTACAAGTTTGCAGTTCCTGCCGTGCAGGAAAATTCTCAGCAACAAAAGAGTGATCAAATTAATATCCTACATACTGTACTGTTGTAATTTCACAAGGGTCTGTAACCTGGGTCTAACTAGTCTTAACAACTGGACTTGTTAAGACGGGGCTACTGTTAATTGATTGATGTGGATTTTGGTATGTGTGTGTTTGTGTGTGTGTGTGTGTGTGTGTGTGTGTGTGTGTGTGTGTGTGTGTGTGTGTGTGTGTGTGTGTGTGTGTGTGTGTGTGTGTGTGTGTGTGTGTGTGTGTGTGTGTGTGTGCATGTATGGGGGTAATGGGGAGTGTTCACACCAGATGTGATCTGCACCAGGGCATCAATAAAACAAACACTTCCTAATCTCAACCTTCCTACCGTTACATCAAACCTTATGGTGAACAAAAACACTGTGTCTCAGATACCTCAATTATTGATATAACCGCAATTTAAATATTTCCCCACTGCAATGTCTGTTGTAACGTTTCCCTGTTTGGCTCCTTCCCCGGCTCAACACTACTATTGTTGATTTATTTATGTATTTATTTGTTTTCTCTCTGTTTCCCTGTTGTTTTCTTCCGGGGGTTTTTCCCATTCTTCCACATCTAGTGAGTTCAGTGCTCTCATTTCTCTCCCTGTGATTCGGAATAGGGGAGCTTCAGAAAAAATGTCAGGTTCAAATCAAAATGGGGCACAATATTGAACTACTCTAAACACGAGCCGAGACTTGAGTGATGGAAATGGCACTCTTTCTTCCCCAGCTTTCCCTTTGTCAGCTGCGGGGTTTTCTCTCTGTAGTCGGAGTGATGCGTGGGCGATGTCAGCACTCGGAAGAAGGTGTTCTGTACCACGATTTTGTACAAATGCATCCCATAATGATCATGTTTTGTTACCTTTATGTGCTCCGCCAACACAGGTTGGCTCTACTAGTCTGGATATGTGAATGTTGTAAACAGCAGCTCCAGTAGAGAGACTGCTCCCTTTTAGCCCAGTATTTACTGCTGTTGCTTTGTTTCCTATGTGATGTCTGCTCCTCTTCATCTCTCGATGACAACGCACCTCAGACGCTGGCATATGTAGACTAGAGAGCAACTCCCTTAGAAATCTACCTACAAACACTCACAGGCAAAAAGTCCCACATACACACTGCCATGACACACACAGACACGCAGCACGAGCACACACACGACCCCCCCCCCCACACACACACACACAGTCCTCAGTAAATTCCCACAGCTGTTCAATGGGGGCCCAGTAAATGTTTTCTTGTGTAGGTGAACAGGGCTTTGGGTAACACCAAAACATGTTTGGCTGTTCCACCGGTGTAGGCACTTAAGACAAGCTCATGTCACCCGAAGGCCCTGCTTTATAATAACAGAGCAGGTTGACAAAATGAAAGCTCATTCCTCCTTCATTTACGGGTCATTTCAGCCCTGACCCCTGCAGTAAAAGATCAAAGGGCTTTTGAGGCCTGCTCTTATTTCAGCCTGCTTTAGAGTAACAGCTGAGGAGTTTGGCAGGCCTGCCTGGGCCCGGCCCAACCTGGCTGACTGACTGGGAGCTTTGGGAGGCTTTTGTCAGACCCCTCTGCTCTATCTATCTATCTGCCCACAATAAACCCCTGACTCATTGAGCTATGGAAGAGTAATGGTTATAGGACCACAGAACCTTAGCTAACATGTATATCAGATGAGTGTCCTATTCGTCTGTGGTGTAATTATGACAAATTCAATTATGGACTAATTATAATAGGCATATAGAAACTTTTGTACAATAAAATCAGGTGAGGAGCCCCACAAAATTAACAAAAACAAAGATTAAACTAGAATCTCTACTGAAATGCAATTGTGATACAAATTTATAGCAACTAAATCACCTCATATTGCAGTGTTCCCTTCCTGCCCTGCCCCCTCACAGATAACCATGGTAACAGTAGAAGCCCATGGAGCAGAGGATCAATAGCAATATGCCCCTCCCCGTTCCCTCCCCTCCCCAGCTCAGCTCAGTGTAGACCTGTCACTTCAGATCTAATTATCTAACCTATGAAGCATTGATGAGCAGTCAGGGATTGCGTCACTCCTGCGTCACTCTTCATTCAGTCACATGGTGCCCGCACACACGTACTTGTGCACACAAACACACACACATACTACAACAGGTTATATTAAACAATTACACAGATATTTCTCCAGTCATTCACATCTTTATAACATGTATTTTATGTCCCACTTTTTTCATTCAATGGATCATGACCCCCATCGGCTTCATGAACCCAGTAAACAGCTGACCAACAGAAGCCATTTTGTTTCTCAATGACTGAGTGTCTTGGCTGACCACAGAGAGGTCAGTATTGACCAATCCCCCTGACCTCTGAGACCACCGCTCTCCAGCCAATCTGCACCAGGCCTCAGGGGCGATTATGACATTTACTCACAGAGATTATAATTTCAAATGAGTGTTTAAAACATTCCCTGGTGGGGATGGAAGAGATGTTGGCAGTAGTGAGGATATCGGTCAATAAGAATAGACTTGGTATATTCAATAGGAAATGGACACTCACCAGAGGCCCTGCAGGCTGACCAGATCAATAAGCTGTGTTAAGTGGCAGTGATGCCCCTCCATTGATGAGCTAATGGCTGTCCAGACTGTGTCCACTCACCATTTCTCTTTTTCTCTCTCCCCCTCTCCCTCTCTCTCTTTATTCCCGATCTCTCTCTTTCTTCACCCCATCTCTGTCTTTCTTCCTACATCACCCCAATGTCCATTTACCTACCATACCACACCCCTCCTCTCTCTCCCTCTTTCTCTCTCTTCCTCCTCTCTCTCTCCCTCTTTCTCTCTCTTCCTCCTCTCTCTCCCTCTTTCTCTCTCTCTCCTCCTTCCCTCCTCCTTCTCCATCTCTCTTCTCTCGCTCCAGTGGGTCAAGCTCCAAGGCCAGGTGGTTAATCTCATATCGCCCCCAGACACTGCACACCAGGACTCACAGTCTTATAGGCTGAGCCCAGTCAGCTGTTCTGCTCTCTACCCTTCCCTTCACCTATGAGCCCCCTGCAGCACACTAGTCCAGAGAGGGGCATTCTGGGAGGTCAAATTTTCCCCTCCTTCTTCTGTTTGGTGAAACAGCTACGTGTGGCCTGGGTTAGGAGTGGACACATACAGCACCTCTACTTTACAGAGGGGTCTTTAAATATGTTCCTCAGTCAGTTACAAATGTTATTTTTATTTGTTAAGTTAGTAGTACTGAAAACACAAGCAATGTTATCCCCCATACCTCCAGGAAATATGTCCTGTTCTGCTCAAACATGTAACTGAAAAACCAACAGAACACCCTAAAAACGACCTGTTGTGTCAACCGATGCAGAATAAATCAAAGTTGTACATCATGCCTAAGGTACACAGGGTGTATCTTCCAGTGTAGAAGAAGGAAAGGAGGCCTGTGTCTATCTCTCTCTCCTGCATGTTCATCACCTCCTTCCCAGTTCAGAGTCTTATTACTTCTGCCACATGACGCTTGCCTTGGATCGCATGAACCATGAATAATATACAACTGCCACCGCCACCTCAGTACAGATGAAAGACCACGCCACTATGGGTCGGCTACGCTACGGCAGGCTGAGACTGTGACGAAGAGGTAGAGTTGGTAGCGAAAAAGACACACCATCCAAAGGCCTAGAATCCCTCTTTCTGTGTTTGTAAGGTGTGTGTGTGTGTGTGTGTGTGTGTGTGTGTGTGTGTGTGTGTGTGTGTGTGTGTGTGTGTGTGTGTGTGTGTGTGTGTGTGTGCCCTGCCTTTCATTCCTAGATCCGGCAGTAGGGGTGACAGCACACGTCACTGTCAGCTCCAGGTAGCAGAGACTGAGGGGGAGAAAAGAGGGGGACAGGGAGATGGAGAGGAGTGGGGAGTGATGGGGTGGGAGGAGGGGAGAGAGAAGGGTGGAGGAGAGAGGAGTATGGGGGGTGGATGAGGGGGAAGATGTGGAGGAGAGCGAGAGAGGAGAAGGGGGAAGAGGTAGGTGGAAGATGAGAGTGGAGAGACGGGGGGGAGGAGATGAGGGGGAGGATGGGGAAGAGGGATGGGGAGAGAGAAGGGGGTAGAGGAGGGGGAGGAGTAGAGAGTGAGATGGGGAGAGATGAGGATGGAGAGGAGGAGGAAGGTGGAGGAGGCAACTAGCACAGTGATGAAACAGCAGCACGCACACACACACACACTGTGCGGCCTCTCAAGAGAGCTGATCAGTGCGAGGGGTAACCCGTCTGTGCTGCGCTCAGTGGGGACGTGGCGTTTCCATCTCTCGAGTTCGGGAAGCAAAAACAAACAGTACTCTTGATCATCAGATCCGGCTCTGCTCCTCACCTAGAAGCCTTTGGAGGGGAGACAGTCATTCTAAACACAACGTCTGTCTGTGTGACTGGGGCACCACTAAACAAGCATGGCTGGTATAACACATGCTGTGTGACTGGGGTACCACTAAACAAGCATGGCTGGTATAACACATGCTGTGTGACTGGGGCACCACTAAACAAGCATGGCTGGTATAACACATGCTGTGTGACTGGGGCACCACTAAACAAGCATGGCTGGTATAACACATGCTGTGTGACTGGGGCACCACTAAACAAGCATGGCTGGTATAACACATGCTGTGTGACACACACACACATGCGCACACACAAACAAAAGCAGAGCAGAACCACAAGCACGCTCTCACACACACACAGACACACGCACACACAGACACAGACACACACAGACACACACACACACACACACACACACACACAGACACACACACACACACAGACACACACACACACACACACACACACACAGACACACACACACACAGACACACACACACACACAGACACACACACACACACAGACACACACAGACACACACACAGACACACACACACACAGACACACACACACACACAGACACAGACACAGACACACACACAGACACACACACACACAGACACAGACACAGACACACACACACACACACACACACACACACACACACACACACACACAGACACACACACACACGTAGACAGCGTATCAAACACCGGAGCAAAGGATTAGCTGTAAAACATGTAATCCTGGATACCACTTTCAGGAATACCCAACAACAAAAACTGTTCTCACACGCCTCAAGTTGTTTCCTCTTACAAAAGTCAATGCTTTACGTCACACCAACAGCTGTGTAGTGATCTGAGGTTACACTTGATTTTTTTATAGCCGCTCATCGCACATGTTTCGTATACAACAGTGATGCGTGCAGTGTTGGGTTCCCATTGTCAATTTCAAGTATTGTGTCACTGTAAAAAAAAACTATTCAGTGGTAAATCCTACGAGGAGCCAGCTCATGGCCAACAAAAGGTCTCTGGCGGCTAGCTAGCGTCACTATTGTCCTCCAGTCAGCGACGGAGGGAAGACAATACCAGGGGAGAGGTTACAGAGCTTGACCCAACCTACCTTCACTCCACCTCCAGTAGACAAGGTTAAGATGGATGGCCCTAATTAAAAGAAGGGCCTCTGTTCTCTCTTTTTCTTCTCAATATCATCAGGTTCATTTTACAGGAACTTTAACAGGGCCTTTTGTGGGGCCATAATTATAGGGTGAACTGATTAGGGCCCCGGGAGGCAAGGAGGTGACAGACAGACTCAGCAGAGTAACCCAAGTAACCTTTCAATATTACATCTCCGACCCATTGTTGGTGCAGCCAGCTCACTAATTACACAATGGTGGATTGTTATTTTTGTCGTCTAGTCTCTCAATCTTTCTCTCTCGCTCTCGCTCTCTCTCTCGCTCTTTCTCGTTCTCTCTCTCTCTCTTACTATTGTAACCCATCTTTCTGTCTCTCTCTGTCCCTCTCATTTCTCTGTTGATCATATTACCAGAACAATATGAATATTTACAAATGTGTCTTCAACAAATTCTTGACAAAAGGTTATGGTGTGTGTGTGTTTGTGTGTGTGTGTGTGTGTGTGTGTGTGTGTGTGTGTGTGTGTGTGTGTGTGTGTGTGTGTGTGTGTGTGTGTGTGTGTGTGTGTGTGTGTGTGTGCGTGCGTGCGTGCGTGTGTATTTACATGTGCATTTGCTTGTGCATACAGCATGTGTGGGTGTTGGGTCTGCGTTTTCTAGAACAATGGCTGCCATCCATTCCGTCCGGTGCGGTGGAGCCGCGGGCTCTAGACGAGTGAGTGCCAGATGACACGTTTGGCCCAGCCATTTAACGTGGCTCGCTATGCCAACCATGAGGCCTAACCCCCGCCCGCAGCAAGACGTTATGGAGGGAGATATGTGTCAAGCACAGTGAAGAATAAACTAATCTGCCGTTTATTACGTGTGGGGTAACTTGAGCTTGGTGATTAAATGGAGATTTGCGCGTGATACAGCCGGTCAGAATCGGGTCTATAAGCACACAGTCACAGGCCGTGCCCTGGCTGTCTCACTGTAGTAACATATGGGCCACTAAACGTGTGAAAGACTGTGATACTGACACTGACACTCACACTCCCTGCCTGGCTGCATGGCTTGCCAATCAAAGACCTTTCAGTGTGTCACAGCGAGCTGCTTAACAAAGGGTTTCTGTAGCTACCTCAGATTTCTGATATTTCATATTTCTGAGAAGGAAACTTTCTCACATCTTTACACAACAACAGAACATGTTGGGCTAAGTGATCATATATAGATCATGCGCCAGACAGCAGCTCTTGACATTCAAGGAGTTGGGTTTGGGATGTTTGATTGAGATGGGGGTTGGAGAAACAAGGTAATGTTATTTTTTAAAGCCTTCTCTGAGGCTGCAGAGAGCTCACTTCCACTGCAATCATCTCTCTCTGTGTGTGTGTGTGTGTGTGTGTGTGTGTGTGTGTGTGTGTGTGTGTGTGTGTGTGTGTGTGTGTGTGTGTGTGTGTGTGTGTGTGTGTGTGTGTGTGTGTGTGTGTGTGTGTGTGTGTGTGTGTGAGAGAGACAGAGCTCCCAGACACGCCTGTTTGATTGAGCTAAAGAGCCATCGTCACATTTTTCGCTGTCACTCCGAAGCTATTCGGAGCAGCAATTAAAATCAGTTTAGCTCCCCGTGTACAAACACACGCACACACACATACATACATGCACACACACACATATACATACATGCACACACAAGCACGCACACACTCTGGCCTTCAACAGCAGTGAGTATGAGACAGACATGTCTTAGAGGAAGGCATGTTCTATTATTAGGCCACAGTCTCTATGACACGTCACCCACTTATTTACAGCTCTCCCCTCTGATAGGACTAGAGCAAACCAGAACCTTCTGGTAGGCTAGTTCTGTTGTGATAATAATGTTAGCAAGACCTACTAGTAGGCTAGTTCTGTTGTGATAATAATGTTAGCTAGTTCTGATAGTAGGGTAGTTATGTTGTGAAAATAATGTTAGCTAGTCCTACTAGTAGGCTAGTTCTGTTGTGATATTAATGTTAGCTAGTCCTACTAGTAGGCTAGGTCTGTTGTGATAATAATGTTAGCTAGACCTACTAGTAGGCTAGTTCTGTTTGATAATAATGTTATTTAGACCCATAGTAGGCTAGTTCTGTCGTGATAATAATGTTAGCTAGACCTACTAGTAGGCTAGGTCTGTTGTGATATTAATGTTAGCTAGTCCTACTAGTAGGCTAGTTCTGTTGTGATATTAATGTTAGCTAGTCCTACTAGTAGGCTAGTTCTGTTGTGATAATAATGTTAGCTAGTCCTACTAGTAGGCTAGTTCTGTTGTGATATTAATGTTAGCAAGACCTACTAGTAGGCTAGTTCTGTTGTGATAATAATGTTAGCTAGTTCTGATAGTAGGGTAGTTATGTTGTGAAAATAATGTTAGCTAGTCCTACTAGTAGGCTAGTTCTGTTGTGATATTAATGTTAGCTAGTCCTACTAGTAGGCTAGTTCTGTTGTGATATTAACGTTAGCTAGTCCTACTAGTAGGCTAGGTCTGTTGTGATAATAATGTTAGCTAGACCTACTAGTAGGCTAGTTCTGTTTGATAATAATGTTATTTAGACCCATAGTAGGCTAGTTCTGTCGTGATAATAATGTTAGCTAGACCTACTAGTAGGCTAGGTCTGTTGTGATATTAATGTTAGCTAGGACTACTAGTAGGCTAGTTCTGTTGTGATATTAATGTTAGCTAGTCCTACTAGTAGGATAGGTCTGTTGTGATATTAATGTTAGCTAGTCCTACTAGTAGGCTAGGTCTGTTGTGATAATAATGTTAGCTAGACCTACTAGTAGGCTAGTTCTGTTTGATAATAATGTTATTTAGACCCATAGTAGGCTAGTTCTGTCGTGATAATAATGTTAGCTAGACCTACTAGTAGGCTAGTTCTATTATGATAATCATGTTAGCTAGACCTACAAGTAGGCTAGTTCTGTTGTGATAATAATATTAGCTAGACCTACTAGTAGAGTAGTTCTGTCGTGACAATAATGTTAGCTAGACCTACTAGTAGGCGAGTTCTGTTTGATAATAATGTTAGCTAGTCCTACTAGTATGCTAGTTCTGTTGTGATAATAATGTTATTTAGACCCATAGTAGGCTAGTTCTGTTGTGATAATAATGTTAGCTAGTCCTACTAGTAGGCTAGTTATGTTGTGAAAATAATGTTAGCTAGTCCTACTAGTAGGCTAGTTCTGTTGTGATAATAATACTAGCTAGACCTACTAGTAGAGTAGTTCTGTCGTGACAATAATGTTAGCTAGACCTACTAGTAGGCTAGTTCTGTTTGATAATAATGTTAGCTACTCCTACTAGTATGCTAGTTCTGTTGTGATAATAATGTTGGCTAGAACCATAGTAGGCTAGTTCTGTTGTGATAATAATGTTACCTAGACCTACTAGTAGGCTAGTTCTGTCGTGATAATAATGTTAGCTAGACCTACTAGTAGGCTAGTTCTGTTGTGATAATAATGTTAGCTAGACCTACGAGTATGCTAGTTCTGTTGTGATAATAACATTAGTTGTGTTGAGTTGATGAAGGCCAAGGCCATCCACCAAGTAAATAACTATAACTATAATGATTAACTAACTATAGGCTACATAACTATAAAACGTTGGTGAGCATCCACGCTAGAGGAAAGTTTATTGTTTATCGTTCTACACCTGTCAATCAACCAATCAATGCAACCTAGCCTACTACACACTGTCTATTAATAAGGTGGTAACACAAGACCATTCATGAAGTCTCCAACACACAGATACGGGTTAAGACCATTCATGAGGTCTCTAACACACAGATACTGGTTCAGACCGTTCATGAAGTCTCCAACACACAGATACGGGTTAAGACCATTCATGAGGTCTCTAACACACAGATACTGGTTCAGACCATTCATGAGGTCTTTAACACACTGGTTCAGTCCATTCATGAGGTCTCTAACACACAGATACTGGTTCAGACCATTCATGAGGTCTCTAACACACAGATACTGGTTCAGACCATTCATGAGGTCTCTAACACACAGATACTGGTTCAGACCATTCATGAGGTCTCTAACACACAGATACGGGTTAAGACCATTCATGAGGTCTCTAACACACAGATACGGGTTAAGACCATTCATGAGGTCTCTAACACACAGATACTGGTTCAGACCATTCATGAGGTCTCTAACACACAGATGGTTAAGACTATTCATGAGGTCTCTAACACACAGATACGGGTTAAGACCATTCATGAGGTCTCTAACACACAGATACGGGTTAAGACCATTCATGAGGTCTCTAACACACAGATACTGGTTCAGACCATTCAAGTCTCCAACACACAGATACGGGTTAAGACTATTCATGAGGTCTCTAACACACAGATACTGGTTCAGACCATTCATGAGGTCTTTAACACACTGGTTCAGTCCATTCATGAGGTCTCTAACACACAGATACTGGTTCAGTCCATTCATGAGGTCTCTAACACACAGATACTGGTTCAGACCATTCATGAGGTCTCTAACACAGAGATACTGGTTCAGACCATTCATGAGGTCTTTAACACACTGGTTCAGTCCATTCATGAGGTCTCTAACACACAGATACTGGTTCAGTCCATTCATGAGGTCTCTAACACACAGATACTGGTTCAGTCCATTCATGAGGTCTCTAACACACAGATACTGGTTCAGACCATTCATGAGGTCTCTAACACACAGATACGGGTTAAGACCATTCATGAGGTCTCTAACACACAGATACGGGTTAAGACCATTCATGAGGTCTCTAACACACAGATACTGGTTCAGACCATTCATGAGGTCTCTAACACACAGATACGGGTTAAGACTATTCATGAGGTCTCTAACACACAGATACGGGTTAAGACCATTCATGAGGTCTCTAACACACAGATACGGGTTAAGACCATTCATGAGGTCTCTAACACACAGATACTGGTTCAGACCATTCATGAAGTCTCCAACACACAGATACGGGTTAAGACTATTCATGAGGTCTCTAACACACAGATACTGGTTCAGACCATTCATGAGGTCTTTAACACACTGGTTCAGTCCATTCATGAGGTCTCTAACACACAGATACTGGTTCAGTCCATTCATGAGGTCTCTAACACACAGATACTGGTTCAGACCATTCATGAGGTCTCTAACACAGAGATACTGGTTCAGACCATTCATGAGGTCTTTAACACACTGGTTCAGTCCATTCATGAGGTCTCTAACACACAGATACTGGTTCAGTCCATTCATGAGGTCTCTAACAACAGATACTGGTTCAGTCCATTCATGAGGTCTCTAACACACAGATACTGGTTCAGACCATTCATGAGGTCTTAACACACAGATATGGTTAAGACCATTCATGAGGTCTCTAACACACAGATACGGGTTAAGACCATTCATGAGGTCTCTAACACACAGATACTGGTTCAGACCATTCATGAGGTCTCTAACACACAGATACGGGTTAAGACTATTCATGAGGTCTCTAACACACAGATACGGGTTAAGACCATTCATGAGGTCTCTAACACACAGATACGGGTTAAGACCATTCATGAGGTCTCTAAACACAGATACTGGTTCAGACCATTCATGAAGTCTCAACACACAGATACGGGTTAAGACTATTCATGAGGTCTCTAACACACAGATACTGGTTCAGACCATTCATGAGGTCTTTAACACACTGGTTCAGTCCATTCATGAGGTCTCTAACACACAGATACTGGTTCAGTCCATTCATGAGGTCTCTAACACACAGATACTGGTTCAGACCATTCATGAGGTCTCTAACACAGAGATACTGGTTCAGACCATTCATGAGGTCTTTAACACACTGGTTCAGTCCATTCATGAGGTCTCTAACACACAGATACTGGTTCAGTCCATTCATGAGGTCTCTAACACACAGATACTGGTTCAGACCATTCATGAGGTCTCTAACACAGAGATACTGGTTCAGACCATTCAGTGCTTTCAGGGTGTGTTCATTGTCATAGTGACAACTGCAGATAATACTTCAATGTACATGTAGGCCTAATGAAGAAGAATACAGTAACTGGTATTTAAATGTAGGGATTCAACAACAAACACTGTTTAGTCTTTGCATCTTTCACAGTATGTCATTGCATCTCCATGTCTGTCCTGTGGAACTATTTGCAAATGAAGTGCAACAATGTTGTCATAACAGGACAAAAGTGATCACACTAATGTGCTTTCTCTCCTAAACCTTCCCCAACATGCATTTTCTATTTCATTTAAATAAACACTCAAAAGCCTGGCATTTAGAAGGCATATTCATTTCAAAATAAGTGCATCTAGCCTGCCTAATTTGGCAACCATTTGGATTCGTTATGGGGCTTCTCTCTACAGTTTAGGCAAACAAGGCTAATGTATCAGATAACAGAAACATGCTACTGCAGGGATTTCTAATGGCGCGTATATGAATTATGATAATGCTCGAGCGCAGAGGAAGTTGTATTCATATTTCCCGCATTTGGCCTCAGCATTTTATAAGCGTTCGAAAATGAGGTGGATAAGAGTGACAGGTAATTTAAGGAGTGTGTTGTAATGTTGAGTTGTATTGAGTTGTATTAGCCCATTATGACATCGGTTGGCTTGCAGGCCTAGTAGTGTCGTATCAGTGTGTCAATAATCAGCTGTTTGCTTGGAGGCCTAGTAGTGTCGTATCAGTGTGTCAATAATCAGCTGTTTGCTTGGAGGCCTAGTAGTGTCGTATCAGTGTGTTAATAATCAGCTGTTTGCTTGGAGGCCTAGTAGTGTCGTATCAGTGTGTTAATAATCAGCTGTTTGCTTGGAGGCCTAGTAGTGCTGTATAGTATCAGTGTGTCAATAATCAGCTGTTTGCTTGGAGGCCTAGTAGTGTGTATCAGTATGTGTCAATAATCAGCTGTTTGCTTGGAGGCCTAGTAGTGTCGTATCAGTGTGTCAATAATCAGCTGTTTGCTTGGAGGCCTAGTAGTGCTGTATAGTATCAGTGTGTTAATAATCAGCTGTTTGCTTGGAGGCCTAGTAGTGCTGTATAGTATCAGTGTGTTAATAATCAGCTGTAGAATCATGGCAGCCCTGCAGCCCAGCCTGCATCAGTCTTATCAAAGCCTCAGTCAAAGCCATTTAGACACTCATTTAAATCACTTACCAGCCAATAGCGGCTCACTTTATTACAGTGTTTTGGACAGGCCCTCTTTTGTCAGCTAACGTTTTTTGAGAGTCTTGCCGATCACAGCTAATAATGTGTCTGATAAGATACGCTCTCTTTAGTGCCTCTCCGCTCAGTCAAACACGAGAGGGATTTTACCCTCCTAGTCATGTCAATACTATCCTTTGTGAGCAACTGTGTCCAAGTCCAAGTCAACACACCTGAGTACTTCAGTTCAGAGTACCTACAGGGAACTCCTCTACCGCTTCGGGTCCCAAATGGCACACCTTTCTCTTTATAGTGCAACTTTTGACCAGAGTTCTATGGGCAGTGGTCAAAAGTAGTGTGCTAAATAGGTCATATGGTGCTATTTGGGATGCCCCCTATCTCTGCAAGATGTTACCCTCCAACCTCCACCAGAACAACAGGCCAGTCTTTGTACCTGCCGTACCCTACTAATGACGGAGCTCTCAACAAGCCCTCCTGACAGCTTGGTGAGACTTTGAAGAATTCATAACGAAGCGTTGCCTAAGATTAGCACAGGGGCGGGATGGCTTTGAAGAACTGCTCAGGTAGCAAGGCCCTAATTAAACCTGCCCTATTTTAGTTTAGTTAGTACAGCACACGTGTTGAGGAGACACGGGGGTGTGTGTGTGTGTGTGTGTGTGTGTGTGTGTGTGTGTGTGTGTGTGTGTGTGTGTGTGTGTGTGTGTGTGTGTGTGTGTGTGTGTGTGTGTGTGTGTGTGTGTGTGTGTGTGTGTGTTAGAGCTGGGGCTATAAACCCGAGCCCTATCGATACCGACCAAACCAAACACTTATCATGGATATTTGTCTGATATTGTTAATTATAATAAATAACCTATAGGGTCCTACCAGAGAAATGTGAGGTTTTAAATTTAAAAGGTTAGCTAATATTTGTAATTGTTAATGGGACACTTGATAGCTACAATGTTCAAGTAGTAGTAGTAGTATTAAGGGTAATGTAAAAACAAACTGTGGTGAACATTAATGTAAAAAACGTATCGTTAAATGTATCGTTATCGTGATAATTCTGTCCATTTACTGTGATATGGATTTATTTCCATATCGCCCAGCTCTAGCCCCTAATGTGTGTGTGTGTGTGTGCGTTCGTGCGTGCATAAATAGATGTGTGTGCTCATGAATTAATGTGTGTGTTTACATGTATTTGAGTTAGTATATGTGTCTATGTTAGTGGTAGAAGTATGCATATCAATGTCTTTGGGACAAGGAGAATGACCAGGTGAAATCTGCAGCTGCAGGGGCATGATGGGGCAGGGAGTAATGACCACAGTGTATGTGCACCTCAGTGTGACAACAGGTGAGGAGTGAGGAGCAGCCCTGTGATCCCCTGCACTCCCTATGACCCTCCTACAACCATCTCCCTCACCTTCTACCTACCCACCTACCACCAGCACAGCCCTAACCTGTATGTGAGTGTCCACATGTTTGTGTGTGTGATTCAGTATGTGTGTGTGTTACCCCCCCAGCCCAACCCTATCAGCACCCTTACAAAACAATGGGGGAATGTTCCGGCCTGTTACCATTCCTCTGTGACTATCTGATGAAGGAGAGCAGGAGATAATCCAAGCCTGGTCTTATCAGTGGCAGGATCCCATTTCCATATTCAAGCCTTTCTGGGTTATCTGGACAGTCAAGGCCTGATGAATGTGTTTTAGGATGGCCTGATAGTTGTGGCCTAATGTTGAGTGGAGAGGAGGACAGAATGTGCATCACAAATGGCATCCTATTCCATATGTAGTGCACAACGTTTTACCAGAGTCCTGTGGTCAGTGGTCAAAATAAGGGAATAGGGTGCCATTTAGGACACAGGGCATCTTATGGAAGGCTAAACAAGAGGAGGCAGAGAGGGAGGAGGGAGAAAGGGAGGAGGAGGAGGAGGCAGTAAGAGGCAGAGAGGGGGGAAGAGGAGGGAGGAGGAGGGAGTAAGAGGGGGAGAGGGATGAGAGATGAGGAGGAGGACTGGACAGTAGCTTTCAGCAGGGCCGATAAAAGCTCCTTCCAGGAGATGAGGAGAGGTCTGTGATTAATGTGGATAAGTGGCTGGGGTCAGAGCCAGGCCCTTCGCTGCTGACCGCTCTTAAGAGAGGTCATCTCTACGGCCATCCATCACCCACGCCTCTTCACACACAGGGCTGGGCAGAGGGGAAGGGATGTCTGTACCCTAAAGAAATCTGAAGGGTACTATAGATACACATGCTCATAGATAGTCCTACTTATATGTACTATATATACAAAGCACATAAACTTATACAAACACGGAATCGTTCACACTCCAACATATAAGTACAATAGTTTACCCTTCCACTCAAACACCCACCCATACACACAGACACACACCCTCAAAGACACACACACACACACACAGACAAACACACCCTCAAAGACACACGCGCACACACACACACACACACACACACTCACACTCCAACATATAAGTACAATAGTTTACCCTTCCACTCAAACACCCACCCATACACACACACACACACACCCTCAAAGACACACACACACACACACAGACACACACACCCTCAAAGACACACGCGCACACACACACACACACACAGACACACACTCCAACATATAAGTACAATAGTTTACCCTTCCACTCAAACACCCACCCATACACACAGACACACACCCTCAAAGACACACACACACACACACAGACACACACACCCTCAAAGACACACGCGCACACACACACACACACACACACTCACACTCCAACATATAAGTACAATAGTTTACCCTTCCACTCAAACACCCACCCATACACACACACACACACACCCTCAAAGACACACACACACACACACAGACACACACACCCTCAAAGACACACGCGCACACACACACACACACACACACACACTCACACTCCAACATATAAGTACAATAGTTTACCCTTCCACTCAAACACCCACCCATACACACACACACACACACCCTCAAAGACACACACACACACACACAGACACACACACCCTCAAAGACACACGCGCACACACACACACACACAGACACACACTCCAACATATAAGTACAATAGTTTACCCTTCCACTCAAACACCCACCCATACACACAGACACACAGACACACACACACTCCAACATATAAGTACAATAGTTTACCCTTCCACTCAAACACCCACCCATACACACAGACACACAGACACACACACACACACACACACACACACTCCAACATATAAGTACAATAGTTTACCCTTCCACTCAAACACCCACCCATACACACACACACACACACCCTCAAAGACACACACACACACACACAGACACACACACCCTCAAAGACACACGCGCACACACACACACACACAGACACACACTCCAACATATAAGTACAATAGTTTACCCTTCCACTCAAACACCCACCCATACACACAGACACACAGACACACACACACTCCAACATATAAGTACAATAGTTTACCCTTCCACTCAAACACCCACCCATACACACAGACACACAGACACACACACACACACACACACACACACTCCAACATATAAGTACAATAGTTTACCCGTCCACTCAAACACCCACCCATACACACACACACACACACACCCTCAAAGACACACACACACACACACAGACACACACACCCTCAAAGACACACGCGCACACACACACACACACAGACACACACTCCAACATATAAGTACAATAGTTTACCCTTCCACTCAAACACCCACCCATACACACAGACACACACACCCTCAAAGACACACGCGCACACACACACACACACACACACACTCACACTCCAACATATAAGTACAATAGTTTAACCTTCCACTCAAACACCCACCCATACACACACACACACACACCCTCAAAGACACACACGCACACACACACACACACACACTCATGCGCAGACACATACACACCTCCTTGAAGACAGGCAGGACAGGTCAAGAGATGGAACTGGACACTGGACACTGGGTGGGTGGCACAAAAGGATCATCACTGACCACTTGAAGAGGACATCTGACCTCCATTCTTCACCCTGCCCGGCCTTGTCCTGTCCCCGTGGCCAGACAGACAGACACCAATGCATTATTAATCAGTCTCTCTTTCACTGCCTCTCCTTTATCAGCATGTTGACAATCACCATAGAGCCATTCCTCATTTATCTGGGCAGAAAGGGCCATTATACGTGACAGGACACAGCATGTGTATACAATAACACTGACAGGGCTTCACCTGACAGAGAAGATCTATTCATTTGAAAGGGTTGGCTGGGTTCTGGCTCTGTCCAAGGTAGCCCCATTAGATCAATGACTACTTGGCTGACTAAAAATACCTTTTGTATAGTTATGGCAGCAGTCACAGCAATAGCAGTGAAAAAGTAGGTCTACTCAGTTGTTTTACAACTCAGTAGCCCCATAGCATATACTTGATTGACTAGTTATCTGTAGTGTTCTTATAATAGAAGTCACAGCAGTAAATGTAGGTCTACTCAGTATTTCACAAGACGTAATAGTGATTGTGGGTAAATGTACTATAATATTATTTCAGTGTTTTTCTCCCTACCAGAGTGCTGATGGTATTTGAGGGTGTTGTTGATATCTGTGTTTTGTTATCCTTGGGGACAACACAGAGGTGGCCCCTCTCCTCACTCTCTCCCTGGAGAGGACACACACCACAGGAGCTCTTTAAAAACACATCATATTAAAACACACGCACACACACTCTTCCCCAGGCCCCTAGCGTTACTCTGTAAACAGCTGGCTTGACTGATATTTATTTATTAATGCTGTTCTTTAATTAGTTTAATTACACACAGACACATCTTTGTGCATATTTTCTCCTGTTTAATAATGAAATAAAAAATCCCAATTGCCATTTATGAATACGTAGAAATCCCTGCCCTCTGGCTTTGAAAGGAGTAATTGTATGGATTTCTGTTGAAGGAGGGCATGCAGCTAACCTACGCTACTCAGTGGTGCCGACTGTGTGGTGAGTCAGTGTGTAGGTGGCTAGGTTTGTTTTACCTGTCTTTGTTATGTTGTCACTCTGTATACAGCTGAAAGCAGGGTGGTGCTATTTGTTGCCTTGCCAGGATCATTTACTCACATAACGTGCTGTATTGTTCAATTGTAACATTGTGCTCTATAAAATACTATGTTCATTTGCTGACCTAAGCTGTCTATCCCAGCTGCATGTTTGTAACATTTGCTATACTTAATGTTTACTTCACAGGATAATGACATAAAAGGGTTTACCGAGTTTGCTCGGACAACATCCATATGTATTTCATCAGACACTTACAGCAGCTATGGGAACAGTAGTGCCATGTTACACTGTGATACACCCTCACCCACATGCCAAGATGCCACCAGATCCACCCAGGAGAGACCAGATTCCTGAAACATAATAACAACACTCCTTAAATGTTCAGGCTTTATTTAGACGCTACAATGAATGAACAGTCAGCAGCAACACTATCTGTCTTATATGTCTCATCATGCAAGTGTTCTGTCAACATCGTTCCTGTGGTGTGTGTGTGTGTGTGTGTGTGTGTGTGTGTGTGTGTGTGTGTGTGTGTGTGTGTGTGTGTGTGTGTGTGTGTGTGTGTGTGTGTGTGCTCCATTACCATCTGCACCAACCCTGATTTCCAATATGGCCGCCCTACAGGATAGTTAGATTAAGTGGAAATACACGTTGTCAGACAATGATGTTGGGCTGTGATGACAACAGGAGTAAATGAGGTTTCAGAGACCTCATCTTAGTTAAATCAATATGGTGGCTGCTCCTCTTCAGCAGCGCCACTGAGACAGGGGGTTTCTACCTTATCTGTTTCGTTAAAAAAATCAGAATCATTTGTGGATGACAGAGCGAACAGAGAGCTCCTACTTTTAGTGAAGCTGGAAGATGTCTGTCTCCACTCCTCATTACAGAGGGGTTTTGTCTATAGCGCCATCCATTCCAATTCCTACAAAATAAATATCTGCATTTATCTCCTCTCCTGCCCACCTGGTCAGCAGTATCACTCATTACCACAGACTGCTTTAAAAGTCAATTACAGGCTAAATGACCCGAGAAAGATCTCTCAAGAATGATGTTTCACACACTTTATCGATGGCAATAGCATTACAGCCGATTAGGGGGGTGAATTGTGCTCTTTTTGTAATGCAACACAAAGGATTGTAACTGGATCACTGTGGAGCGATTACTAGGGCCGGTCCCTGGACTAGCCTCGCTGCCTGGTGGATAGACTGTGTGTGTGTGTGTGTGTGAGTGTGTACGTGCATGCAAGTATGTGTGTGTGTGTGTGTGTGTGTGTGTGTGTGTGTGTGTGTGTGTGTGTGTGTGTGTGTGTGTGTGTGTGTGTGTGTGTGTGTGTGTGTGTGTGTGTGTGTGTGTGTGTGTGTGTGTGTGTGTGAGTGTGTACGTGCATGCAAGTATGTGTGCGTGTGTGTGTGTGTGTGTGTGTCTGCCACTGTGTATGTGTTTGGATACGTATGTGCATGTGTGCGTGTGTGTCTCTGCTAGACTGGAAACATCCCAGAATGCCCTTATCTCAGTCCAGTCGACCCAGAGTGGGGCTGGAGTTACACCCTGAGCAGGAGAGTTTGGAATGATAATGTGGTTTCACTAAATAGCCTGACTGAAAGGTCAGCTTCCACAGGGCCTCCTGCAACACAAAACGGGCCCAGCATTGGAAATAGATTGACTATTTATTGAGTGAGGATAAAACCGGGGAACACATAGGCATCTGACACTTGGAATCTGTCCGTTTCTCTTTTTTCAACACAGACAGTGAGAGGGATACAGAGTGAGAGGCACACAAACACACACCACACACACACACTCCACTGCACTGACTGAGTCAGTAACCAGTCAGCTACATCACTACTGATCCCAATAGCCATCCCCTTAACAGAGTGGTATGTTAAAACAAATGAGTGCATGGAGCCATGGGAGTCTCCTCTCTGAATACGGGCTAGCTGCCTGCCTGCCTGCCTGCCCAACAGATACCATGACAATTCAGTGAAACACAAACAGATAACACTCCCTAAGACTAGACTACATTCTGCCCTGGAGGAAAAAACTAAAAAACTAAGGAAGAACAGCAATAACAAAAAGCTGTCCAATTCCTGCTGTCTTACTAAGCAGTATTAGAGTGCGAGCCAAAGTCAACTCCTTGATTCTTGGAATAAATACAATCAGCTCCAGTAGCATAGCGCCATCAATAATTAACAGTAATTAAGACTATGTACACATGCAAAATGAATTATTTAGGTTAGCCTTGATGCATTGACCTGCCCTGGGTGTTCTTGGATGTGATCTATCAGGACTGGGGTATAGATTCACAGAGGAAGCACAAGCATGCTGAGGGGGAGACAGGGGGGAGAGGGGGTAGATATGGGGGAGAGAGATGGAGAGAGGGGAGAGACAGGAGGAGAGAAGGAGGGGAGATAGGTGGGAGAGAAGGAGGGGAGACAGGTGGGAGAGAAAGGGAGAGAGAGGGGAGAGACAGGAGGAGAGAAGGAGGGGGAGACAGGGGGGAGAGAAAGGGACAGAGAGGGGAGAGACAGGGCAGAGAGAGCGTGAAGGAGGGGCTAGAGAGGGGAGACACCGGAGAGACACCGGGGAGGCAGGGGGAAAGGCGGAGTCTAGAGACAGGAAGCTATCAAACAAGACACTGGTTCTGGGTATACAGAACCTCTCCTATGTTGCCAGTGTATCCTCGCTCATCTCTGCTGATCTAAACCCTTCATCCACACTACAGTAGGTACTCCCTCTCTCTACAGCTTTGGGAATACCAACTCAATAACCAACTTCCTGTGAACATCACCTATCAGGATTATCTACCTTCTCTATTAGCCCCCCACCTCTCTCTCTCGCTATCTCTCTCTGTCTCTCTCTCTATCCCTCTCTCTCTCTCTCTCTGTCTCTCTCTCTCCCTCTCCTGGCTTTGAAATAACCAAAGTGTGTCAAGCCTCTGGGACCGCCGGCACTCTTCCAATGGTTCGACATTAATAACAATGTCTTTAATACTCGCACATTAGCGACTGCAATAATGAATGTATGAATAATCACCAATGTGAAAAGCATGATCAATAATTGTCTGAATAATGCCCATGCATAATGGAGGAGGAGAGTTAGCCCCGAGGCGTCTCTAGCTCTGGCGTCTCTAGCTCTTGTCCAGAACAACACAGAACTCAGGCTTTACATAGTAGTGAGAGTAGCAAGAGGCAGAGCCTGATCAAATGATGGCAACGCACCGCGCTGGCCTAACATCAGCCAGACTGCCTTTCTTCCTGAGGCAGATGGAGGGGGGGGACAGAAGCAGCTTGATACAGGTGCTACTTTTGATGTGATCCGCCTGTGACATGCTAACCTGGGCCTAGTTTAGTGTTGCTAACAGCGCAGGAAGTGGGGCTGGGAGGAGAGAGACTGGGAGTAGGCTGGGAGTGTGGGAGTCCGTGGCTGGGAGAGTAGGGAGGACACTGGGCATTAGCATTCTACCCACTCCCCTTGCTTCTTCAGGGCTAATAAAGGAGGCCTGGCCTATCCTGGGGCCTGCGCCAGGGCTCTTATCTAGATTAGGGCCCTTATCACACACCACCTGCATGGTGCAGAGGAGCAGCCTAAATGCCATTCATATGTAGATCTAGCCACACCAGGGCCTGGCTGTCACTTCTCATCTCAAATCACTCATTACTGCTCTGGGAGCATAGCTAATGTTGTTGTTGTTGTTGTTGTTTTTGGGGTGTAATGTTGGCCTAATTACATGTTTAATCTTTGCTACAGTACTAATAGTGGTGGCTGGGCAGTGCTAGCTATTAGCACTGGCAGCAGCATTATGGTCAATGGGAAATATCAGGATAGAGGCTAATATTGGTGGAAGCATTAGAATGTATGGCTCCCGAAAAAGAACCTGTAGTGCTTCTACTAAATATGACATTCTGAGGATCACGACTATGGCCTATGGAGTCTCAATGAAGTCGTGATGGAGATGGAGTAATCCATGATGGGTAATCTCCAGAGATATGACTCCTCCAAACAAATAAACGTGTCCTGCATGATAAGGCTAGTCCTTCCTCCATATGAAATACTTTAACTATGGCTATTGTGACTCCCAACTGTCCCTGTAACCCTAAAATAATGACATGAAAACAACTTCACGAAAGGAGTCCACATACATTTTAAGAGATGCTGTGTCCGTCCACCTGAGATCAGAGCAGAAGGATTTTAGGCTTCATGGTCAAGGGAAGGGTAGTAAAGTTGCGGGCCACAGTGAGAGATCAAATTGTCTGGGGGACATTATCTCCCTGAGACAGTGAGGAATGGAGGAAAGGGAGGCAGGGGGACACCTTAATGAACTGGGGGGAGTTTTTCCCAGCACTCCCCTGCTCTGCCAAGGCCCTCCCAGATTCCTGCAATCTCTCAGTGTCAACATCTTTCTATGAAGCTGATTCAATTAAGATTAAGCCAGTGGTAGGGGGGAGAGAGGGGAGAGAGTGACAGGGGTCCGTTAGATTTTTGCGATTGTCTTTTTTCTTTGTTTTTCCAGACTCAGGTTACTGCCACGGCTGGCTTGCCACTCTGCTGTAGTAAAGAGAGGAGGCTATGGTGTAGCTTTGTCCACCCAGCCGTCTCTATAGACAGGACCCCCGTCGCCAGGCAGCTAATATATCACACACTTTCTTATGATAGATTATGCTGTCCTTTGTTTGTGTGTGTGTGTGTGTGTGTGTGTGTGTGTGTGTGTGTGTGTGTGTGTGTGTGTGTGTGTGTGTGTGTGTGTGTGTGTGTGTGTGTGTGTGTGCGTGTGTGTGTGTGTGTGTGTGTGTGTGTGTGTGTGTGTGTGTGTGTGTGTGTGTGCGTGTGTGTGCGCGTGTGTGTGTGTACTTGTGTCTACATCTGTGCGTCCACTAACAGACAATTCTAATGATATTAGCAGCAGTCTAATCAGTCTTGCTTGGACATGCTCCACCATGCTGTGAGACTCCACGACCAGGGCAGCAGAACAGGTATTTGTCTCCATTCACTAACTAACCCCTCTCTCCACTGTGAAACAGTATATCAGCCCCTAACAGCCACCAATTATGCATGCTCCACCAATTAAGGACCACTTAATGACAAAACAGAGAGATGAACCTATTCCAACAGCTCAGGAGGGAGGGATCGGGACTCTCAAAAGCCAACACAAGAGAGGTCAGGCTAAGGAGGAGTCTGTGGGTTGGAGGCCGAGCTGAGGAGCTGTGAATGAGATAAATAACCTTTACAGCCCTCTTATATACACTATCCATGGCAGTACCACAATGTGTTGACCTCTGACCCTTTATGGCCCGTCGGGTGACCCTCCTCAGTCTGGGTTAACATTACACCCCGCTTTACCCCACAGCTGCAGCTCGTTACAATGCACTATAAAAAAGTTTGCATCCAAACGAGGGGTGCTGAGCAGCCAATAAAAAGGGGTGTAAAGGGGTGAGGGGGCGAGAGAGGGATGGAGGGAGGAGGGGGAGATGAAGAGGAGGAGAATGAAAACAGAAGCATTAAGTCATTAGGGTCCATTGTTGGGCTCAAACGCCCACCACACAAGATCTCTGTGAATGGGAAATGGGGCTTAATGACCTGAAAACAACTTCAAAGGATGCTTTAGTAGAGGAGAGGGGACAGCCCCACTCCACTGTCATTCTACCTCTTCTTGTTTAGATTGGTAATGTGATGAAAGTCCAACTACCCCCAATAATGCCCCCAAAATACTTCCCATTGAAAAGCTTTTTTCATACCTTAGTTTATGAAAACGATTCCCGAGTCCTTATTGACATATTATCATAATTCAACTCTAAATACATTTTAAATACAGGTATTTAAATTTAGTTTTATGTGTGTGTATGTGCGTACTTGCTTCCTCTGTGTGTCTATTCATGAAGGCCTGCTACTCCCACCCCATGTTACATAGCTACACAGAACAGCTTTTAGTAGACTGTAACTGTTACTGGGGGCAGATTGGCTTGGGCCACACTCATTTAGCTTGTGTGTGAAATCAGGGATGATAACAATGGCTTCCGCTGCCAGAACGCTCTGTGTCACAGAGTGGGCTGGCACATCTCCGGCCCTGTCTGTCACTCAGAATCACACACACACGCATGCACGCTTGCTCGCTCGCACGCACACATACGAAAACACACATGCAACACACACACAACAACACACACACAGACACAGACGTACGCGCTCACGCACACACACACACATGCACACACGCACACATGCACACAAAAACGCATGCACACACACACACAGACAAACTTCTACACGCTCACGCAGACACACACACACACACTTCCTGCTTGATAGGGTCCCACATGATACACATCCACTGGTTTACTTTCTTTCAACATTTGCCCAAAAGAGGCCTGCTGCCTTCCTTTCCCTTGATCTCAGGGTAGTGCCTTAAAAACCTGGACTGTTTGATTCACCCCATTTTCAAAATGGTGAGCAAATGTTTCTTTAAGAAGAGTGTGTGTGGGGAGGGGGAGTGTGTGTGTGGGGGTGAGTGTGTGTGTGGGAGGGAGTGTGTGTGTGGGGGGTGAGTGTGTGTGTGGGAGGGAGTGTGTGTGGGGAGAGTGTGTATGGGGAGTGTGTGTGGGGAGGAGAGTGTGTGTGGGGGAGAGTGTGTGTGTGGGGGTGAGTGTGTGTGTGGGAGGGAGTGTGTGTGTGGGGGAGTGTGTATGGGGAGTGTGTGTGGGGAGGAGAGTGTGTGAGGGGGAGAGTGTGTGTGGGGGAGGAGAGTGTGTGTGGGGGGGAGAGTGTGTGTGGGGGGGGAGAGTGTGTGTGGGGGGAGTGTGTGTGGGGGGAGTGTGTGTGGGGGGGGAGAGTGTGTGGGGGGGGAGAGTGTGTGTGGGGGGAGAGTGTGTGTGGGGGGGGAGTGTGTGGGGGGGGAGTGTGTGTGGGGGAGAGTGTGTGTGGGGGGAGAGTGTGTGTGGGGGAGGGAGTGTGTGTGGGGGGGAGAGTGTGTGTGGGGGGAGAGTGTGTGTGGGGGGAGAGTGTGTGTGGGGGGAGAGTGTGTGTGGGGAGGAGAGTGTGTGTGGGGGGAGAGTGTGTGTGGGGGGAGAGTGTGTGTGGGGGAGTGTGTGTGGGGGGAGTGTGTGTGGGGGGAGAGTGTGTGTGGGGGGGGAGAGTGTGTGTGGGGGAGGGAGTGTGTGTGTGTGGGGAGGAGAGTGTGTGTGGGGGGAGAGTGTGTGGGGGGAGTGTGTGTGGGGGAGTGTGTGTGGGGGGAGTGTGTGTGGGGGGAGAGTGTGTGTGGGGGGAGAGTGTGTGTGTGGGGGGGGAGAGTGTGTGTGGGGGAGGGAGTGTGTGTGGGGGGGGAGAGTGTGTGTGGGGGGGGAGAGTGTGTGGGGGGGAGAGTGTGTGTGGGGGGAGTGTGTGTGGGGGGAAGAGTGTGTGTGGGGGGAGAGTGTGTGGGGGAAGAGTGTGTGTGGGGGGAGAGTGTGTGTGGGGGGAGAGTGTGTGTGGGGGAAGAGTGTGTGTGGGGGAAGAGTGTGTGTGGGGGGAGAGTGTGTGTGTGGGGGGGGTGTTTGCTGGAGATTGTGTGTGTTGGGGGAGTGTGTGAGGGGGGAGAGTGTGTGCGAGGGGGAGAGTGTGTGTGGGGGGTGTTTGCTGGAGATTGTGTGTGTTGGGGGAGTGTGTGTGAGGGGGAGAGTGTGTGCGAGGGGGAGAGTGTGTGTGTGGGGGGGGAGAATGTGTGTGTGGGGGAGCATGTGTGGTGGGGTGAGAGTGTGTACGGGGGAGTGTGTGTGGGGAGGGGGTGTTTGCGAGAAGAGTGTGTTTGGGGGCGGAGAGTGTGTTTGAGCCTGAATATGCTTTGTTTCCTTGTTGTCTGCAATTTCTTGGCACGGCTCGCCAATCCGACTATCTGGCAAGCGAGGTTCGCTGCTGCCAACCCACAGTAGGTATGAGACGTTTCAAAGAGCTCCTTTGATGTGAACAAAGCAAACCAGTAAAACGGCAATGGGAATAATCAGATATTATGGAGCTTTCATCCCTGGCTTGCCTGGGTTCATTATAAATAGTGAAATGTGGCTTTAGGCTAAGAACCAAGGAGGCACAGTAAGACACCGAGGACAACTTCATTGAATGAAGCCGAGGTTTTCCCCCTGTAAGGTTTATCATTTTTAATTTCCAGAAACCAATCTGCCACCGATCCTTCCTTGAGATTTGGCATTGATTGTGTGTGCGACGCTGAAACCCTTCCCCCTCCCCTGGCTGATACAGGCTGCTGTATTAAAGAAAAGGGCCTCTTCTCTAATTACATCCTCCCAGTCTAATAGAGGCACCCTGTTAAACAAACAATTGATCCCCACTTAACACATGTACCCACGTTAGTAAAACACAATTTGCCAATTCGCCAAAGGCAACAGAGACAGGGAGAGGGAGTCAGACAGAGAATAGAGAGGGTGAAAGACAGAATAAAAAGAGGGATGGAGAGGGAATAGAGAGATTGAGAGAATAGAGAGAGAGAGAAAGAGAGAGAGTATGGAGGGATGACATTGTGTGTGTGTGTGTGTGTGTGTGTGTGTGTGTGTGTGTGTGTGTGTGTGTGTGTGTGTGTGTGTGTGTGTGTGTGTGTGTGTGTGTGTGTGTGTGTGTGTGTGTGTGTGTGTGTGTGTGCGATGGAGGTGGGGACAGATAGATGAAGTGGAGAGAGAGGTGGGGTGTCCACATCAATGGGTTGTCTCCAGCTGCCTTGCTGCAACGTGTGGAGCTGACGCCTTCTTTATCAACGCTAATTTGACTGTCTCACAGTCTCCCAGGTAATAAAGACTGCTGGTGCAGATAGGGGCAGGTTGCTTGTGTGTGTGTGTGTGTGTGTGTGTGTGTGTGTGTGTGTGTGTGTGTGTGTGTGTGTGTGTGTGTGTGTGTGTGTGTGTGTGTGTGTGTGTGTGTGTGTGTGTGTGTGTGTGTGTGTGTGGTGAGGGCTCAGGAAGGCTTGAGGGTCTGAACGAGGGGACGAACAGATTGCCTCTTGCCTTTTTGAACTTGGTAGCATGTTGGGCGAACAGGGGGGGAACAACAAAAGGTGGTAATGGCTTTATGGAAGACCCATGCTGACAGATAGACCATTATCATCCTGATTCACTGTGGAATGGAGAATAGTTCTGATCACTGTTTATTTCCAAGGTCTCTTCCCCTTTTCCCCTCGACTGCCTTTAGCTGAATGCAAGACCAACACACAACCCTAGTCATACTAGGAACCTCCATTATTTATAGAGCATACTGTAGGTAAAGGAGGAAGGAAGTCATGAAGTGTTTAAACTGTGTCAGTGTGGATAGTGGATATTTGTCAGTGTGAGTGTGTGTGTTAGTGGGGGGTGTACTCGTGTGAGTGTGTGTGTTAGTGGGGGTGTACTCGTGTGAGTGTGTGTGTTAGTGGGGGTGTACTCGTGTGAGTGTGTGTGTTAGTGGGGGTGTACTCGTGTGAGTGTGTGTGTTAGTGGGGGTGTACTCGTGTGAGTGTGTGTGTTAGTGGGGGTGTACTCGTGTGAGTGTGTGTGTTAGTGGGGGTGTACTCGTGTGTGAGTGTGTGTGTTAGCGGGGGTGCACTTGTGTGTGAGTGTGTGTGTTAGCGGGGGTGTACTCGTGTGTGAGTGTGTGTGTTAGTGGGGGATGTACTTGTGTGTGAGTGTATGTGTTAGTGGGGGATGTACTCGTGTGTGAGTGCATGTGTTAGTGGGGGATGTACTCGTGTGTGAGTGTGTGTTAGTGGGGGTGTACTTGTGTGTGAGTGTGTGTTAGTGGGGGATGTACTCGTGTGTGAGTGTGTGTTAGCGGGGGGTGTACTTGTGTGTGAGTGTGTGTTAGTGGGGGATGTACTCGTGTGTGAGTGCATGTGTTAGTGGGGGATGTACTCGTGTGTGAGTGTGTTAGTGGGGGGTGTACTCGTGTGTGAGTGTGTGTGTTAGCGGGGGGTGCACTTGTGTGTGAGTGTGTGTGTTAGGGGGGGTGTACTCGTGTGTGAGTGTGTGTGTTAGTGGGGGATGTACTCGTGTGTGAGTGTATGTGTTAGTGGGGGGATGTACTCGTGTGTGAGTGCATGTGTTAGTGGGGGGATGTACTCGTGTGTGAGTGTGTGTTAGTGGGGGTGTACTTGTGTGTGAGTGTGTGTTAGTGGGGGATGTACTCGTGTGTGAGTGTGTGTTAGCGGGGGTGTACTTGTGTGTGAGTGTGTGTTAGTGGGGGATGTGAGTGTGTGTTAGTGGGGGATGTACTCGTGTGTGAGTGTGTTAGTGGGGGTGTACTCGTGTGTGAGTGTGTGTGTTAGCGGGGGTGCACTTGTGTGTGAGTGTGTGTGTTAGCGGGGGTGTACTCGTGTGTGAGTGTGTGTGTTAGTGGGGGATGTACTCGTGTGTGAGTGTATGTGTTAGTGGGGATGTACTCGTGTGTGAGTGCATGTGTTAGTGGGGGATGTACTCGTGTGTGAGTGTGTGTTAGTGGGGGTGTACTTGTGTGTGAGTGTGTGTTAGTGGGGGATGTACTCGTGTGTGAGTGTGTGTTAGCGGGGGTGTACTTGTGTGTGAGTGTGTGTTAGTGGGGGTGTACTTGTGTGTGAGTGTGTGTTAGTGGGGGATGTACTCGTGTGTGAGTGTGTGTTAGTGGGGGTGTACTTGTGTGTGAGTGCATGTCTTAGTGGGGGATGTACTCGTGTGTGAGTGTGTGTTAGCAAGGGGTGTACTTGTGTGTGAGTGCATGTGTTAGTGGGGGATGTACTTGTGTGTGAGTGCATGTGTTAGTGGGGGATGTACTCGTGTGTGAGTGTATGCTTTAGTGGGGGTGCACTCGTGGGTGAGTGTGTTAGTGAGGGGTGTGTTTTTTATTAAGGGGTGTACTCGTGTGTGAGTGTGTGTTTTAGTGGGGGTGTACTCGTGGGTGTGTGTGTTTTAGTAGGGGTGTACTCGTGTGTGAGTGTGTTAGTGAGGGGTGTACTCGTGTGTGAGTGTGTGTTTTAGCGGGGTGTACTTGTGTGTGAGTGTATGCTTTAGCGTGTGTGTACTCGTGTGTGAGTGTCTGTTTAAGGGGTGTACTCGTGTGTGAGTGTGTGTTTTAGCGGGGGGTGTACTCATGTGTGAGTGTGTGTTTTTGTGGTGGTGTACTTGTGTGTGAGTGTGTGTGTTAGTGGGGGTGTACTTGTGTGTGAGTGTGTGTGTGTTAGTAGGGGGTGTACTTGTGTGAGTGTGTGTGTTAGTGGGGGTGTACTTGTGTGTGTGTTAGTAGGGGGTGTACTTGTGTGTGTAAGTGGGGGTGTACTTGTGTGAGTGTGTGTGTGTGTGTGTGTTAGCAGGGGGTGTACTTGTGTGTGTAAGTGGGGGTGTACTCGTGTGTGAGTGTGTGTGTTAGTGGGGAGTGTACTTGTGTGTGTGTTATCAGGGGTGTACTTGTGTGTGTAAGTGGGGGTGTACTCGTGTGTAAGTGTGTGTGTTAGTGGGGGTGTACTTGTGTGTGTAAGTGGGGGTGTACTTGTGTGTGTGTTAGTAGGGGGTGTACTTGTGTGTGTAAGTGGGGAGTGTACTTGTGTGTGAGTGTGTGTGTTAGTGGGGGTGTACTTCTGTGTGTGTTAGCAGGGGGTGTACTTGTGTGTGTAAGTGGGGGTGTACTCGTGTGTGAGTGTGTGTGTTAGTGGGGGGTGTATTTGTGTGTGTAAGTGGGGGTGTACTTGTGTGTGTGTTAGTAGGGGGTGTACTTGTGTGTGTAAGTGGGGGGTATACTCGTGTGTGAGTGTTTAACTGTTTCAGTTTATAAGTGACAGCTGAAGTGTCTGGGGTGTACATGTGTGTGAATGTGAAGGGTGTACTCATTTGTGAGTGTGTGTTTTAGTGGGGGTGTAGTTGTGTGTGAGTATGTGTGCTAGAAGGGATGTACTTGTCTGTGAGTGTGTGTTTAAGTGGGGGTGTACTTTTGTGTGAGTGTGTGTGTTAGTGGGGGGTGTACTTGTGTGTGTGTGTGTGTGTGTGTGTGTGTGTGTGTGTGTGTGTGTGTGTGTGTGTGTGTGTGTGTGTGTGTGTGTGTGTGTGTGTGTTAGCAGGGGGTGTACTTGTGTATGTAAGTGGGGGGTGTACTCGTGTGTGAGTGTTTAACAGTTTCAGTTTATAAGTGACAGCTGAAGTGTCTACTCCAGTCTGTGTGCATTCCACTGTGGGTGTGTGTTTTTCTGTGTCTCTGTGGTATTTGTCTGTCTGATTAGGTGAGCTCTACTTAGAGGGGGGTAGAGGAAGAGGGTGGGTGTGTACTTGCGTGTGTGCGTGCGCGTGTGTGTGTGTTTGTGTGTGTGTGTGTGTGTGTGTGTGTGTGTGTGTGTGTGTGTGTGTGTGTGTGTGTGTGTGTGTGTGTGTGTGTGTGTGTGTGTGTGTGTGTGTGTGTGTGTGGGTGGGTGTGTGGGTGTGTGTGTGTGTGGGTGTGTGCGTGCTTGAGTGTCGGGGGTTAGTGTTGTAAACTTATCATCTCGTGATTACTTTTCACACCGCTCTACGACAAGTTAAGCCCGCTCTAATTACACCACATCTGTTGCAGCAGAGAGGTATTCTGGTCATGTGGTTTAACAAATACTTTCACATTCATAGTAGTACATACTAATGAGCTAGAGGGCCCAGGGCAACTAACATCTCTCCACAAAGATCAAACACCCAGGCAGCCTCACAACAGACCCAGGCAGATTCCCTCCCTCCCTGCCTCACAACAGACCCAGGCAGTCTTGCTCTCTCCCAGCCTCACAACTGACCCAGTCAGCCTCCTTCCCTGCCAGCCTCACAACAGACCCAGGCAGCCTCCCTCCCTCCCAGCCTCACAACAGACCCAGGAAGCCTCCCTCCCAGCCTCACAACAGACCCAGGCAGCCTCCCTCCCTCCCAGCCTCACAACAGACCCAGGAAGCCTCCCTCCCAGCCTCACAGCAGACCCAGACACGCAGCCAGGACTCGGCCACAACAACTTGGCTTTGGAAAAAGACCACAAGAGCAAACGATACAAATGAAACGAGATGAACTATTGCAACAGTTCATGTGGACATTATGTTGCTGGCATGACAACAATCTGAAGGGGTTATCAAGGTAAATCACACACACATGCACACACATGCATGTGGGCACACACACACACGTACATACACAAACTACATACAATGGTTTATCAAGGTAAATCAAATAATCTGTCTTGTGTAATTACTGTCTACAAATAAAGGTTGCCTTACCAACCGTGACTATCAAAATATGTGTGGAAAACTACCATCAATAAGTATCTGTAGAGTTGTATCCACCACAAGGACATCAGGCTGTTGTATAAATGTGATAAGGTTGTGCTTTAATAACCCAGTAAGCTGTGTGTAATGACTGTTGGGGAGACAGGGGATAAAAGGATTGGCTCAAACTGCAGGAGTTAGTTAAACAGGTGTTGGTAGTAGGAAACCTCCTGGGGAGAGGGACTAGGACTGACACACACACACACACATGCGCACACACACATACACAGACACACAGACAGACACACACACACAGACACACACACAGGGCTGCATGGCGAAGGCTCAGACCGTTGATAACACAGTCACGTGATCCCAGGAAACCTGTGAAGGATTAGCTGTCTGAAATCAAAATGTCACTCAGACAGATATGCATCTGCATCTGCATGTGTATCTACTTAATGGAGGACAATAAGGTTTCCTCTGCATCACCAGAAATGACACAACTAGAATACACTGAGTTGGAGACTGATCCCAGTTCACATCCAGAGGCTGGTCACCAGTGGCTTTTATTAAACAAATTACCCAAAATGGCCTCAAATTGTTTTCCTGCACTGTTTATCTTAGGGATTTAGTAAATTGCCGGTGCTGGCTCTTTTGAGACGACTGTTAGTGATACATGACTTCAGCATATGGTTCACTGCAATAGAGGAGCTTTAGTTTAGCTTGTGGTTTCTGACAGTCAACCTCAGCTGGGTATAAGGATCTGTTTTCCATAGCAGAGACATTCCAAAAAGTCATTATGTGATGTATCAAAAAAGAAAAACACAAGATGGGGGCGCACACACACACACACACACACACACACACACTTCCTGTCTGTATCCATCTGTATCCCCTGTCTTCAACACAGTGATTCTTCACCCTCTGCAGTCAAGTGGCACACCCCTTAAGGATACAATACATCCTTATTGGCCAGCCACTCTATTAGTGACACGAGGTCACACTATGAAAGTATGAAACTTATGAAGGCTCTCCCCACTGCTCCAATATGCAGAGAAAGAACAAAAAAAGATGTTGTGTCCTCCGTGTATGATTATATCTCCTACCTTCATCCTCCCGTTGCTGACCCAAGGGCCACTCTTTTATTGGCATCAGATGCTGCCTGCCTCACAATGTACAAAAGAGACCATTATTCAGAGCCAATATTAAAGCTGCCCTTCACATGCATGCAACATTACACACACACACACAAGGATGGACGCGTACACACACATACGGATGGACGCACGCACACACACACACAGACACACACACGCACGTTCACATGAAATACGAACACAGTAAACAATGTGTTGTCTCTGTATGTGTGTAGGGTATTCAGTACAAACGTATAAGCGCTGGTGCCTGTGCTAGATATAGGCAGCGCCACAGCACCTAGCCCAGCCTATATCCTGACAGACGGACAGAGAAGCTCTGTGTCCACCATCTCGTCTGAAATCATTAACCTCAAGGCAGTTGAATACCTTCACTTCTTATACCATCACTCTCATGTTGATCACATGTGGGAAACAAGATGGGCAAATAATGCTGATACTTCCATGTCAGCGCATGGAGTTTATGTGTGCCTGGCTGTGTGTGTGTGTGTGTGTGTGTGTGTGTGTGTGTGTGTGTGTGTGTGTGTGTGTGTGTGTGTGTGTGTGTGTGTGTGTGTGTGTGTGTGTGTGTGTGTGTGTGTGCGTGCGTGCGTGTGTGTGTGCGTCTGCGTCTGCGTGTGAGTGAGTGAGTGAGTGAGTGAGTGAGTGAGTGAGTGCCCGCGTGCGTGCTTGTGTGCGTGTAAGTGTCAACGTGCGTGTGTGTGTATAATAATAATAATTTCACACATGTGCAATTGTGTATTATATGCATATGTGAATTGTAAATATATACACTGTACATATACACAAAACTGCATCTCCCATGATCAACAGCAACCCTGGAGTAATTAGGGTTATGTGCCTTGCTCAAGGGCACATAGACAGACGTTTTACCTTGTCTGCTCGGGGATTCAAACTAGCTACCTTTCGGTTACTGGACCAATGCTCTAGCCACTAGACTGCCGCCCATTAAGTATGTGTGCATCTGTGTGCCCGTGTGCATGTGTGTGTGTGAGTGAGAGTGAGAGTCGGGGGTTAGTACAGCTATCAAATACTCTTTAAAGCTTGATTTCCCAGGGGAAATGACAGAGGTCATCTATTCGGCAGTGGGATGAAAACAACATTTGCATCTGATTGGTCACACCCACGACATTAAAGTTTTAGCCAGACAAAAACATGTCAAAGAAATTTACATGGGAGCTCTGACAACCCTACAGAGTCGGGGACACAGCCCATTGCCACATCCAATTACAGAGGCTACTTTTATTGTGTGTGGACTTCCCATTTCCCATTCGCAATAAAAACATAACAGGGAGGAGATATTTTTCTTTGTCACTCGCATTATCACCCGCTCCATCCGTTGAGTGTGTATCAAGCTGCCAATCAGAATTAGGGAGGCAGTTGGCTAGCCAGGCCTGAGATGATGATTCGCCTGACTCAGCCCCCATGCATGGATTTAAATAATAAAAGAGAGATTTCTACTCCTCTGAAGGCCCTGAGCACCGTGCCAATAAGAGAGCAGGGAAATGGGGAAATGGCTGTGTGTTGAGAAATAACTGCAAATTGAGGGTATAATGAACACGTTTAATATTTCATTTCTTCTGGATGGAAAGATCTATAGTGGGTGGCTTTTTTTTCACTCTCCCTCGTTCTCCTGCACCATTTGGTAGAATTAGACTCTTTTTGGCCCTAGAAACCATGAAAGAATTACATCCGGCGGCTGCTGATGTGAGCAAGAGAGAGAGAGAGACAGTCTGACAGCATAAAGACGGTAATCATTTACAATTACACATTGCCAAATCCCTCATCTATATCCGTTCCTCCCTCTCATCTTCCTCAGATCAAGAGCTCAAATGAAACAGGGTAGAGTAAAGTCTGGAGGCTGGAGGCTGGGGCTGGAGGCTGGCGGTTGAAGGCTGGAAGCTGGTGGTTGGAGGCTGGTGGTTGGAGGCTGGTGGCTGGAGGCTGGAGGCTGGAGGCTGGAGGCTGAAGACTGATTGCTGGTGGCTGGAGGCTGGAGGCTGGTGGCTGGTGGCTGGAGGCTGGGGCTGGGGCTGGAAGGCTGGGGCTGACTAGTGGTTGGAGGCTGGTGGCTGGAGGCTGGAGGCTGGTGGCTGGTGGCTGGAGGCTGGAGGCTGGAGGCTGGAGCTGGGGTTGGAGGCTGGTGGCTGGAGTCTGGTGGCTGTGGCTGGTGGCTGGATGGCTGGCTGGAGGCTGGTGGTTGGAGGCTGGATGGCTGGAGGCTGGTGGCTGGTGGCTGGTGGCTGGTGGCTGGTGGCTGGTGGCTGGTCGGTGGCTGGTGGCTGGTGGCTGGTGGCTGGTGGCTGGAGGCTGATGGATGAAGGCTGGAGGCTGGGGCTAGATGCAGGTGGCTGGAGGCTGGGGCTGGATGCTGAAGTATGGAGGCTGGAGGCTGAATGCTGGAGGCTGGAGGCTGGTGGTTGGTGGCTGGAGGCTAGGGCTGAGTGGCCTCCCTCCCTCCCTGCTCATCTGATAGGTAGGCAGTGCTTCATCCCTATTCACACAGTACATTATATTACATTTACCTTTGGGAACGCAGTATTTTGCAATCAGAGGAAAATACAGTCACAAAAAAGGTATTAGCATCCATTGACAATGAACACATCAGGATAGAGATAGGACAGAAACTGTACTGTAGTTTAAGTGAAACCTTATAATGAGATACAAATAGGTTTCCTTTGTCCTATGACTAAGAAAAATCATCCAATGTGTGGTTTGTCTGTGTGAATTTGTTTAATTGAATCTAAGTTGTGTAAAAACCTCACCATAACATTATCCTCCTATTACTGGAACCTGCAGTCTTTTGAGGTTTCAGAATGTAGATTTGTTTTTGCCCCGTCTTAAATGTTTCAAGAGCAGAACCTTTTTTGTACGACAAATAAGAAATGGCCACAAATAATGTGTCCTAAGTGATACAGTAGGTTTGGACTGTTTATCTTGCATTTGTTTATCTTTTCTTTGTTTTGGTCCGAGACATTTGAAATAGCACTAGGACCGAGCAGCGATTTCAAGGGGCTGTAGAAAGACAATACGCTTTGTTTATACGGATGCGTAATTGCATATGATAGCTCTCTGCCTCACATGAATATTCAGTTAAAATACTACAGCCTCAAGTCAAAAACACAGTATATTGAGGACAGCACTCTGAAAACCAACCCTCATAAGACAATGGGAGCAAAGCCAATCCCTGGCCAGAGTATCTTGTTCTATGTGATACTCAGCTTGTTTGACTTTACACAAAGTATTAGGCCCATTTGCCAAGAACAGAGTGACATATTATTTTAGCCAGGGAGCCAATGGAAGGGCTTCTTGTTGGGGTCACATGACATGAGTATATTAGATAAACCCCCAACCAAGCAGTGTTCATCCCAATCCCCTTTAAGGCCCATTATGCAGGACACAAACCCAGTGTCTTTGAAGATTAACACTTTAAAACCCATTGGGAAGTTGTAAATCTCCGTGCTGGGTTCTGTCAGGGTTACCAGGGAGAGAGAGCCTCTGCCACACTGTGGGAAACAACCACCTTTATCAATAATAAATATCGCTCGGCTGCTAAACCCTCTTCAACTAGCTTTAGCATCTGTCCATAACTGCCTTAAGACCACGCTAATGAAGCCGTCAGAGCAGAGGTAACCCAAATATTAATTGCCTAACATGAATAATACTTATGGTCATGGAAATCATCCGAATAAAGTGTGCCAACAGAGTAGTATATCCAGTACATGGATTCACAGTGATTCGTTAGGTAAGACATCGTAAAATAAATAGGCTGCAAGGAGTTATTTTCTTAGAAACCTTCTTCAAAGGAAGCACCATCAGACTACATTATGGAGAAACAAGGTCAAGTACAGACCATTAATTCAATCTGCTCCTAACACACACTCAGTACTGAGACAAATACACTTCAGCAGTTAAACATTTATTTTCACATGTCCTGGATTTGTGTGGTGTTAGTGATGATTACTGGATTCCTCTTTTTTCTGTACTTAATCTGCCTGGGAGTCATGCTGTATTCATGTCAGCATTTCAAATAAACGTGTGTATTCATTTAATTTATTATAGGTAAAAACAAGAGTCAAAACAAAACAGATGAACTATACTGCAAAATCTTCAATTGTATTCAACTTGCAGAGAGAGGGGGGTCTCAGAAGAAGACTGTAGACTTTACATTACTCTTCTTTTCAAGTGCTTATGAAAGCATTTATGAGATGAGCACAGTGAAATTAATAAAACCATGCCCTTTCATTTGGAATTGATTCGGCATAATGGTTGGGTAATTAGAGCGATGAGCATGCAGACACAAAGCTGCTTGTCTGTCTAGGAACAGGAACATGTACAGTAGCTGTGTGTGTATCCAGCGGGGCCTGTGGCCTGTAGCCCCCATGGAGGGCCCTGACCAGGTTAGTCTAGTTTGTTTACATGTGTTTCTATGGTACTTCTTGTGGGTTATACTACAAATCTGGATCAAGGAGTTAGCCAGCTAACTAGCCTAAATATTCTGATATAACTTCAAATGGGCATGGTCCAATTGATTTAACAAACAAAAACACATACACAAGTTTAGATATTTTAATATACCAGAAAATCTATAGTTATTTCCGTTTGCTTTTCAAAGTTAGCTGGCTAACTCATTGATTCTACTTTGTACCTCTGGTCTGTGGGCAGCTAGTGAGTCTACAGGAATGATGTATTTGTACAGAGGATTTACCCCAGTGTTTTACCATGACCGTGCCTCATTGGGCCGTGGCTCCAGCAGACATGCTCTAACTTGGTGCCAAGCCCAGGCCCTCAGTACTTTTTCATCTGCATTTACATAACAATGGCTAACTGTGAAATTTATACAGACGTTATTTTTATCTCAATAACAAATTATTTCTGGGTAACAGTTAAGTACCTTACTGTACCTTACTTTCAATCCAAATGGTCAAAAAGAAACAGAAATATTAATAGCTTCTTAGCAAGAACAATTTCTCAAGCAAGAAATTAGCTAGGACTGTCTGGGAGTGGTCTAAGTGGGAAAACGGAAGCTATCTGTTATTGGCAGAGAGGTTTGGAGTTCTCTTTCTTATTGGTCTATTAAATAATTTACCGCCTGGTGATATAACCAGGCTGACCAAAACTCCATCCCACCAAAACAGACAGCAATTTCAGGCGGTCTTTTGAACAGCTCTTACACTAAAAGTGCATTATCATAGTTTTCACAATTTCTTAGTATTATTCTAATCTCACAGTGTGGAAATATATACACAACACAGGTAATTTTTGACTGCACTAGGCCTTTAACACCTTCTCACAAAGCAACAGTCTTGAATGATGCAGAGGTCATTGATTCTGCCTGCCCCAAGTCTTTAGTATCTCTCCTGATGGAAACACAATGACACTAGGAGAGCTACATGAACACGAAACACTGGTGCCACCCTGGGGTGGAGCTAAATGGAAGTGGAAAAGCAGCAGAGAGTGTTAGTTATAAAGACGAGTGGAATCCACAGCTCCTTAATCTGAGCAAGCATCTGGCAGGTTAGGAGAGAGGAAGAGAGGAGGAAAGGGAAGAAGGATAGTGAGAGTCAGGTGTCAGCCTGCTCATCCCCTGTTAGTGGAGATTCTGGGAGAGCTGTGCTCCTCTCCTTAATCTCATTGTCAAGAGTGAGCAGTTAGTGGGCTGGCATCAAGGCATCAGAGGTGTCTCAGTTGCGTGGAGATTGTGTGAGGTAGAGCCACCACCCCCCACCTCCACTATCCTATCCTTGTTGTGTCTCTCTGTGATCTAGCAGTCATGTATGTGATTGGATTTTGGCTTAACAAAAACCTGAAATTACACACCTATTGTGCCCAGGCTAAGCCCGCTTTCACAGCGATAGAAGCAGGCTCGGCACGGCTCTCTTGGCTGCTGACATTTGGGGTCCCGCCCCTTGTCCCTTCCAGGTTGTTGAAGGGAAGGGATAATAGGATTAGAAGGGAAGGGGGCTCTGGGAAGCATCGATTGCCACATTTGGTGGGCTGGTTAGAAAGGGGTCTGACGCGGGTCGCAGGGTACAGGATCAGTCATACCCGGGTGAGAGGTGGCACCTTGGCACTGCCAGGGCAGGAGGGTACAAGGGGGCACAGAGGGAAGGGAACGAGGGCCTTTATTGAGAGCCTGACACTGGACCATCTGTGACACTCCCCTCAGGCTATGCTTATGCTCATCACAGAGATTCTGATAACACTGAGTGTGACTAACATGCCATACAAATCTCCACATCCCAGGCATACAGAGGGAGAGAGGGGTGCATGAGGAGCCTCTCTCTCTCACACACACACACCTCTCAGCAGTGGGCTGGAACAGGGAACAGGATCTGATGTGGGGGGGGTGGGAAAAGACAGACAGCCAGGGTAATGATGGGGTGAGACTGTGTATGTCAAATATATGTTCATACAAATATTTAAGTTTGCTGAAAATAAATGCAGTTGAAGTGAAAATTTCTTTTTTTGCTGATGCAATTAAATGAGAAACTGACAGTGGATGAGCCAAACATGCACTGGAGGGGGTCAAAGGTAAAGGGGAGGAGCTCAGTGGCATAATGTTAAGTTTTAATGACACAGGCCATATCTGTTACAGAGGAATGACTGCAGTAGGTGGATTTGAGCCCCCATATACTGTATAGGCCCTGTTTAGAGGAGTATGTCTATGTGTGTGTGAGAAGGGGGAGGTTTAAATAGAGAGGGATAATGTATCATGAAACACATTCTACACTGCATGTCACCTGACATTGGCAGTTGGACAAAGTTAAGAGAGAGTACAACTCCTCTACCACTAACTGGTTGACTGAACCATGCTTTAATGTGCTCCCTCGCTCCCTCTATTCTTCTCCTTCTTCTCCCTCGCTCCATACCTCCCCTGTCCCACAGCTGCCATAAGAACATCAATGTGAAGCTCAGGAAATGATAGCTGACCCTGCATGACCTATCCTTCCCTCCTATTCACTCAGACTGTTAACACCTTAACAGGGCAGGCCCCGCTCTCTCACCAGACAGAACACATGAGGGAGGGAGGGAGGTTGTGTCTGCAAGCGTGCATGCGTGTTTGTGTGCACGTGTGCACATCTGTGTGTGCATGTCTGTGTGTGCATGTATATGTGTTGTACCCGTTCAACACATACCCCCCTTGGCGCATCCCTCCTCTCTCCTTGTTCATTTAACAGCCTGGACCCCCAACCTTAGGAGCGAGACAAACATACTGACCATCCTCCCCTCCTCCTCCCCTCTTCTCCTCTCAGTGATGTTTCTCCCTCCCTCCCTCCCTCCCTCCCTCCCTCCCTCCCTCCCTCCCTCCCTCCCTCCCTCCCTCCTGTTCAGTCCTACTCCTCATTATGAAGACACAATGGGAAGACACGGCGGCTGCCTCAGCCAATACCACTAAATATAAATAATGCAAGGTCAATGTCCTTTCTCTCTTTTCTTCCCCTATTCCCAGAGGACAGGGGCAGGCCTGAGCCCTGACACACACACACACACACACACACACACACACACACACTCCTCTTTTCCACCGCAGCGGCATCTGAGGTGCCTCTGCTGTTTCTGGAAATAAGAAGAGATGGAATAAAAACACTGAGTCTCCCTCCCTCCCCAGAGCCAGAGGGACAGCTTAGTCTTATCAGCCTCAACCTGCTTATTAGATCCTCCAGGACACGCTACGCTCCTCACTTTACAACAACCTCCTTTTTCCTCTCCCTCTTTCTCTCTATCTCAGCGAGGCCTAATGCCTAATGCCGCATCACACTTCGGTGAGGAGGAGGGGTCTTTCACCCAGACAGGTGCAGACAGGAGGTTGAAACTGTTCCTCTATTCTGAGACCTGAATCTAATGTGATGCTACTCTCTCACCAACAGACTGTGGACTGGTCACAAACGTCTGTCCATACTAGAATTTACAGTAGAGGTAATGACAGTAATGTTTAACAAACCCTGTAGTATTAGAAATCCTTGAACAACATCCACTACAGGTGGACATGTACGGTGCCTTCAGAAAGTATTCATACCCTTTGAATTATTCCACATGTTGTTGTGTTACAGCATGAATTTAAAATAAAATCAAATTTAAATTCTCTCAGCCATCTACACACAATACCCCATAATGACAAAGTGAAAATACGTTTTTAGAAATGTTATCACATTTATGGAAAATGGAACACAGAAATATCTCATACACATAAGTATTTACACCTCTGAGTCCATACAAGTTATGATCATATTTGGCAATGATTAGAGCTGTGAGTCTTTCTGAGTAATTCTCTAAGAGCTGTGAGTCTTTCTGAGTAAGTCTCTAAGAGCTGTGAGTCTTTCTGAGTAAGTCTCTAAGAGCTGTGAGTCTTTCTGAGTAAGTCTCTAAGAGCTGTGATTCTTTCTGAGTAAGTCTCTAAGAGCTGTGATTCTTTCTGAGTAAGTCTCTAAGAGCTGTGATTCTTTCTGAGTAAGTCTCTAAGAGCTGTGAGTCTTTCTGAGTACGTCTCTAAGAGCTGTTTCTGAGTAAGTCTCTAAGAGCTGTGAGTCTTTCTAAGTCTCTAAGAGCTGTGAGTCTTTCTGAGTAAGTCTCTAAGAGCTGTGAGTCTTTCTGAGTAAGTCTCTAAGAGCTGTGAGTCTTTCTGAGTAAGTCTCTAAGAGCTGTGATTCTTTCTGAGTAAGTCTCTAAGAGCTGTGAGTCTTTCTGAGTAAGTCTCTAAGAGCTGTGAGTCTTTCTGAGTAAGTCTCTAAGAGCTGTGAGTCTTTCTGAGTAAGTCTCTAAGAGCTGTGAGTCTTTCTGAGTAAGTCTCTAAGAGCTGTGAGTCTTTCTGAGTAAGTCTCTAAGAGCTGTGAGTCTTTCTGAGTAAGTCTCTAAGAGCTGTGAGTCTTTCTGAGTAAGTCTCTAAGAGCTGTGAGTCTTTCTGAGTAAGTCTCTAAGAGCTGTGAGTCTTTCTGAGTAAGTCTCTAAGAGCTGTGAGTCTTTCTGAGTAAGTCTCTAAGAGCTGTGAGTCTTTCTGAGTAAGTCTCTAAGAGCTGTGAGTCTTTCTGAGTAAGTCTCTAAGAGCTGTGAGTCTTTCTGAGTAAGTCTCTAAGAGCTGTGAGTCTTTCTGAGTAAGTCTCTAAGAGCTGTGAGTCTTTCTGAGTAAGTCTCTAAGAGCTGTGAGTCTTTCTGAGTAAGTCTTTCTAAGAGCTGTGAGTCTTTCTGAGTAAGTCTCTAAGAGCTGTGAGTCTTTCTGAAGTCTCTAAGAGCTGTGAGTCTTTCTGAGTAAGTCTCTAAGAGCTGTGAGTCTTTCTGAGTAAGTCTCTAAGAGCTGTGAGTCTTTCTGAGTGACTCAGGAATATTAAAGTCTCTAAGAGCTGTGAGTCTTTCTGAGTATTGTCTCTAAGAGCTGTGAGTCTTTCTGAGTAAGTCTCTAAGAGCTGTGAGTCTTTCTGAGTAAGTCTCTAAGAGCTGTGAGTCTTTCTGAGTAAGTCTCTAAGAGCTGTGAGTCTTTCTGAGTAAGTCTCTAAGAGCTGTGAGTCTTTCTGAGTAAGTCTCTAAGAGCTGTGAGTCTTTCTGAGTAAGTCTCTAAGATAAGTCTCTAAGAGCTGTGAGTCTTTCTGAGTAAGTCTCTAAGAGCTGTGAGTCTTTCTGAGTAAGTCTCTAAGAGCTGTGAGTCTTTCTGAGTAAGTCTCTAAGAGCTGTCCTTCTTTCTGAGCATTGTCTCTAAGAGCTGTGAGTCTTTCTGAGTCACAGTCTCTAAGAGCTGTGAGTCTTTCTGAGTAAGTCTCTAAGAGCTGTGAGTCTTTCTGAGTACGTCTCTAAGAGCTGTGAGTCTTTCTGAGTAAGTCTCTAAGAGCTGTGAGTCTTTCTGAGTAAGTCTCTAAGAGCTGTGAGTCTTTCTGAGTACGTCTCTAAGAGCTGTGAGTCTTTCTGAGTAAGTCTCTAAGAGCTGTGAGTCTTTCTGAGTAAGTCTCTAAGAGCTGTGAGTCTTTCTGAGTAAGTCTCTAAGAGCTGTGAGTCTTTCTGAGTAGGTCTCTAAGAGCTGTGAGTCTTTCTGAGTAAGTCTCTAAGAGCTGTGAGTCTTTCTGAGTAAGTCTCTAAGAACTGTGAGTCTTTCTGAGTAAGTCTCTAGGAGCTGTGAGTCTTTCTGAGTAAGTCTCTAAGAATTTTAGGCCCACGTGGATTGTACAATATTTGCCCATTATTATTTCAAAATAATCTCAAGCTTTGTCAAGTTGATTGCTGATCATTGCTAGACAGCCGTTTTGAAGTCTTACCATAGATTTTCAAGCCGATTTAAGTCAAAACTGTAACTAGGTGACTCAGGAATATTAAATGTCAGCTTAGTAAGCAACTCCAGTGTATATTTGCCCTTGTGTTTTTGGTTATTGTCTTGCAGAAAGGTGAATTTGTCTCCCAGCATCTGTTGGAAAGCTGACTGAACCAGTTTTTCCTCTAGGATTTTGCATGTGCTTAGCTGTATTCTTTGCTAATAACAAGCATTCACATAACATGATGCAGCCACCACCATGCTTGAAAATAAGAAGAGCGGTACACAGTGATGTGTTTTGTTGGATTTTCCCCAAACAGCGCTTTGTATTCAGGACATAAAGTTAATTTCTTTGCCACATTTTTGCAGTTTTACTTTAGTGCCTTATTGCAAACAGGATGCATGTTTTGGAATATTTTTATTCTGTACAGGCTTCCTTCTTTTCACTTAGGTTAGTAATTGTGGAGAAACTGCAATGTTGATCCATCCTCAGCTTTTTCTCCCATCATAGCCATTAATCTCTTAAACTGTTTTAATTATTGTGTGTAGGGTATTGTGTGTAGGCCAGTGACACAACATCTCAATGTAATCCATTTTAAATTCAGGCTGTAACACAACAACATGTGGAATAAGTCAAAGGGTGTAAGAACTTTCTGAAGTTATTGTACATGCACCATCAGAGAGCCAGTCATTTCCTGGTGGCCCTATCTGAGGGATAACCTGTGGGAGGGAGGAGGGAGCTAGGCAGCCAGCCTGGTGCTGCTGGGGGAGGAGATGGGAGATGGAAGGAAAAGTCAGGGCATGGTCTCCCAGCAGATCTCCTCCTCCTCCCCCTGATGCAGGTCAAAGACAGGCCCGGCCAGGAGGCTCTGCCTGGCCCTCAACCATCTGCCACAACCCCAGAAGCTGCCAGGATCCCCCCCCCCACACACACACACACAGACACAGCCTCAGAGCAGAGCAGCAGCCCGCTTAGCTTATCCCCCCAGCTCCGTGCAGCCCAGCACCCGGCCTTGGAGAAGAGAAAAACAGCCTGTCATTCACAGTGCATGTGTGTGCTACCATCACACATGCCAGTCATCTTGACATTAATCATTTAATAATTAGTTGGGTGCTCATATTTGTCCTATTTCACACAAGTAAAAGTATGTATTATACACAAGTGTGAATTGGAAATCTATTTTTGCATATCCCAACTCTCCCTGAGACACCCTCGGAGAGTGGGGTCACAGCCAGGGTCTGCCATTATCAACAGCTGACCCTGGAGCAATTAGGGTTAAGTGTCTTGCTCAAGGGCACATCGAAGTGAAATATTGTAGTATCACTGTAGCTGCAGTTTCATGGCCAAGTTTGAGGACTGCTTACCTAGTTCTGTTACAGGGCCTATGCCATCCAAAGAGAGGAGGTAGGAGTAGAGAGGAGGGGGTAGGAGGGTGGTTAGGGTAACCCTGGCCACAGGCGTCTCTCCCATCCCATCCCACTGCCTGCCCTGGCCCAGTCCCAGCCCTCCGAGCCCGAGGGGGGGGAGAGTGGATGCCAGACCACCATGTGGCGTCTTAAGATAGCCTCTCTGGGGCAGCAACACAGAGGTATCATATCTCTGTGATCACTACCAAGACAAGATCCCAATAAAGGACACCAACGCAAAGGGTTCCTGACTATGCACACAGACTCACACACACACACACACAGGCTATCCCATTAGTTAAGATCCATCATATCCTCCTGATGAAGTCACCAGGGAACTCCCTCGGTAAGTCTCTCTGTAAATACAAACATGTATATTTAGGAGTGTAGCCATGCGAGAGGGATCCAGTTACTTAGGGGAGACGGAAGACTCAGGGTTTAAAATGAAAAGCTCTTAGTGGAGGTTTCATCAGTGGAGTGACACCCTAGCCCTCCGAGAGCCGTCAACGAGCGTCAGAGGCAAATTCCACGGATCCCTGCCACGTCCTCACCAATTGTCACTGCCGTGCCGGAGGCGTCTCAACGTCTGTCACTCAGATGCCACGGAACAAGGATGGCAATGCATTATGGGAATGGTATCAGTGTCAATTGTTGTGTCCCAAATATCATTCTATTCCCCATATAGTGCACTACTTTTGACCAGAAAGTAGTGCACTATATAGGGAATAGGGTGTCATTTGGGACGTAACCAGTGTCTGCCTACATGCTAATGGTGCTAACAACATGTCAATACCCTTACAGTCTTTATACTGAGGTCCTCGTAGTGAGGGGTCTTGGAGTGTTGTCAAGTGGAGACCTTTTATTATAATCTGACTAATTCAATATTATTAGTACACTGGTCAGACTAATAGTCAACTGTGTTTAAAACAGGTGAGAATAAGATGAGTGAGTAAGGTCGTTTGTGAAGTGTGAATGAAGAACAGAAGAGCATTATGAATGGTGTGAGAGTGATCCCCTCTCCAGTGGGCTTTATCCCTATTGATCAGGGAACCACCGCCACACCTAGGGTACAGATAACACTTCCATTCAACAACACACACAGCATTAACCAGGTCTAAGTGTGATAAAGTCACACCATCAGATAGCGTTAAAAGGGCAGCTAATGAGGCCAATTAGGACTCATAAAGTCCTGCTCTTCTCCTCTGAGGTGCCAACAAACACCCAAAACCCCAATCCACAGACTGATCACTGATCCATCAGGAGGTACCACCAATACAAAATGGACAACAACATGTTACCTGATGACAGAACAGGCTAGAGGAGACACTCCTTCACTAGTGGCCACTAGACTTCAGGAAGTGGAGGGTGAAAAATAGGCAAAGAGCCACTGATTCTAACCTCTAATCACTGACATTTGACCTCTAGAACTTATCTAGTGGACATTGTTGTCCCTGTATCCAAGAGCCACACATGGGGTGGTTAGGTCTAATGACTGAGTGAATCAGGCCAGGGCAGGTTCAGGCTGGGGGCTGGAAGCTGAGGGCCAGCAGTGAGCTCCATGGCCCCTGAATGGTCTCCAGTTCCCTGTGCTACCTCCTGGCTTTTCCTTAATGACACCTGTGGCCCTGACGAGTGGGCCCCTGAACAGCCATAAATAAGGGCCGGGACATGTGATCGCGAGATATGGTTCTCTGCCTGTCACAACTTTCACCGCAAACTGAGCACCTGATACATCCCCAGCACCCAGAGGTAAGGACCAGCATATTTCTCCCCTGCATTGGAAATCAATGAGCAGCAAATGATTTATGTAAAATATACTCTGTGTTGAATTACTGTCGGTGGAGGCCGGGGTATACAGGAACATGAACGCACAAATCATACACCAATGTAGGATGCAGGCGGATGGGGGCCGGGGAGGTGTGTGTGTGTGTGTGTGTGTGTGTGTGTGTGTGTGTGTGTGTGTGTGTGTGTGTGTGTGTGTGTGTGTGTGTGTGTGTGTGTGTGTGTGTGTGTGTGTGTGTGTGTGTGTGTGTGTGTGTGTGTGTGTGTGTGTGTGTGTGTGTGTGTGTGTGTGTGTGTGTGTGTGTGTGTGTGTGTGTGTGTGTGTGTTGTGTGTGTGTGTGTGTGTGTGTGCGTGTGTGTGTGTGTGTGTGTGTGTGTGTGTGTGTGTGTGTGTGTGTGTGTGTGTGTGTGTGTGTGTGTGTGTGTGTGTGTGTGTGTGTGTGTGTGTGTGTGTGTGTGTGTGTTGTGTGTGTGTGTGTGTGTGTGTGTGTGTGTGTGTGTGTGTGTGTGTGTGTGTGTGTGTGTGTGTGTGTGTGTGTGTGTGTGTGTGTGTGTGTGTGTGTGTGTGTGTGTGTGTGTGTGTGTGTGTGTGTGTGTGTGTGTGGTGTGTGTGTGCGTGTGTGTGCGTGTGTGTGTGGGTGTGTGTGTGTGTGTGTGCGTGTGCATGTGTGTGTGTGTGTGTGTGTGTGTGTGTGTGTGTGTGTGTGTGTGTGTGTGTGTGCATGTGAGTGTGCGTGTGTGTGCGTGTGCGTGTGTGTGTGTGTGTGTAAGCAATGACTTTCATAAGAGCCATTCACAACTTAATTTCCTCTTCTTGGGACAATAACATAGTAGAAAAATAACTTTTTGTTATAACTGCTTCAATGTTCTTTTGTTTTCCAGTTTAATCTATTTCCAGAATGTCCAGTGCTCCCTGAGCTCCTTAAAAGATGAGTTGTCTTTCCCTGTTGACCCACTTAGCTGCTATTGATATTGGTATTGATTCTATCCGTTCTTACTGTCACAACACAGGGTAACGATGAGAAAGGATGAGTTGAGCTTTATTGTCTCTGAAAATAATCAGAGGCAACAGTATCACAGCTAGTCATTCACTGAGAGAACAGATACAGGGCCATCTATCTGGAAAGAAGATATCAACAGAGAGAAACTACCCAAAAAGCAATGTTCCAAAGAGCAGGTTTGTATTCAGTAGTGCAAAACGTTTTGCAAAATCTCTGTCCCTGTTTCACTGTGTTTGAAAATGTTTGCCACCCACTAAACACGGTCCAGAGCACAACTCCTTGTGGATGCTAGAGAATGTGGAAGAGAGAAGAGGCGCGTGTGCTGGGGGCCGATGGCAGGGTGTCTGGGGTCCTGTAGGGCTGCTGATTTACGACAGGCAGGGCGTAGGACTCCCGCTCCCTCTGATCAGGGCTCCCAGGGCTGTCCCTCTGTTATTCTTCCCCCTCTGTGAAGCTTCCAGGCCTGGAACTGACAGAGCCATCCTTGACCTCCCTCCCCCAGCCTCCTCAGCCAGCCGCCTCGCTAGCTCACTTAATGTTCCCACATTATAAATCATTCCAGACAAAGTGAGTCGGATAACTGTAGCATTTCTGGAGGATGGTGCTACTCTCTGATCTCCCTGCCAGACAGCCCACAGACCCCATAGACCACCAGACCTGTCCTGTCCACCCATTGACCCAGGAAGGTACCCCTGGAGTTTAGCCCTTAGCTATAGCCCTAGACTTATCTTTAGCCTAACCATTAGCCTAGCCACTAGCATTAGCCAACAGCTACAGCATTAGGCTAGCCACTAGCATTAGCCAACAGCTATAGCATTAGGCTAGCCACAAGCATTAGCCAACAGCTATAGCATTAGGCTAGCCACTAACGAATCTGACACCCCTTTCTAATAATGTAAAGGTTGCAGCTACTGAACTGAGGGGCCCTCATACACAACAGCTCCACAAATATCATTTTCAATTTCCCATAGTCATTCAACACTAAAACAAAGTGACTGTGGCGGTGTCATGGGAAATCTATGTGACAAGAGCAAGAATATGTTTGTTTAAACCTGCCTGGCAAATTAATGTTTATTTTACAGAGTCAAGTTCTCTAGCATGGAGCACTGTGACTCTTTTTGAAAGGACTGATTTCAGGGGGTACGCATTCCAGCTTTCTAGAACTTACTGCAGATATGTCCGAGTGATAGGCGTATATTTTGTACTTACCTCTGACTCGCTGTCTGTTTTGTTGTGGCCAAGGATCCTAGAACCTATAAAGGAAAATAACTTGTTAACTAACTATTACAATCCTGAGACAGATACACTAACAGCTTGTTTTCATTATTTCTATTGAAACATACATAGATACATCAATGTTGCATCGACATCTAATAAAAAGTAAATAGAATATAAATGTTGACTCACTAAATCACTGCAAAATGTAGGTGAACATGTGTTCACATGAAATATGACTGTGTTAATGACACTAACAGGATGTGTTGTGTGGTACAGACAGGGGTCGTTCTGCATGGGGGTCTTCCCCCAGACCCCCCCCACACACACACAGTAACTCAGGGCAGATTTATCACCTGAAGGGTTAAGGGTGGGACACAGACCAAGGACAGCTTCAGGGGGCAGCTGATCCAGGGAAGTTTGCTTTTACCTCTTTTCTTTTCTCCCTTTTGAAAACAACGAGTTCAACTTCACACAGGTTGCTCTCTGAGGACAAAGTCCATAAAGCAGCTAGAAGGACATCTGCATTCCAAATGGCACCTTTTTCCCTACGTAGTGAACTACTTTTGACTCCAGCCCAATGGGCCCTGGTCAAAAGTAGTGCACTATAAAAGGAATAGGGTGCCATTTGTGACGCATCCTGGGAGGAGGTAGGTAGCTCTATGCAGCCACATGTCTGAGGAGTAATGTGATCCTGAGGGGTTTGACTGACCGCTGTTAACTTTTATTACAGTAAATACTACCAGTCACTTCTCTCATGTCTCACAAGGCCCCGGCTGGGTTTACGTTCAGCTTGTGTTTGATTAACCCCTGTGATACACTCTAGGCCCATTTGTACACACCCAGTACACACTTAAATGAAATACAAATGTCCAACCTATAAAATGTATAAATATGTATTCCTACCTATACAGACAAGACATAAATGCAGTGCCGAATACAGGTTATGAAAACATTCAGGAACGTACAAACAATCCTCCTGTTAGGTACTTCCATGGACAAACATGTAAAGAAAACACTCATATAAGCTAATGCACAAATGCAAGAACACACAAACAAAACACTGCTCTCTACTGATCACTGTTCTGTGGTAATGGCAGCCTGTGTTGTGTTTCTGTGTGTGATGAGAGAGAGGCCTATGCAGACAGATATGCAGGCAGGCAGTGTGTGGATGAGGAGATCAGTGAGGTAGAGCCCCTGATTGATAAACTCCCTATCTGGCTATTTACGATCTGGCTGCAGAAGAGGCAGCTTTCGCCAGACAGAAAAGCAATTAATCTGCAAACGAGCTGGGGAACAGCCGGTCTGAGCATTGGAGCCTCCTACCGCCGCCGCTCTGGAGGAGAGATAAGGCTGCAGACGGCTATTTATTGTACAATTTAATTAAGTGCTTGTTAACGCTAGTTATCTTAACAGTCACAAAATTACCGTTGTAATGCATTTTGTTTGAGGAAAAATGGAGAGGGTTGGAGCACTTTATGAAAGAGCAGGGCACAGCTTGCCTTCATTTGAAATCCCAGTATAAATTCAGAGAGGAGGGAGGCGGATGCCACAATGATCTAAGCTCAGGCGCTAATGGTTATTTAATATGGCCATCAGCGGTCCCAAGTCCCCAGCATACGGCGCTCGCACAATAGCCTCCAAACCCTCTTTAACACTTATTTGAGATGACAGGAAAAATGAAACCGTTTGTGCTTTCAATGGAAAAGCAATCATTGGTACATTATACTCCGCTTGCCCTATCATGCTAATGCTCGGTAAAAATGTCACCAAATGTATTTAAAGGGCTGATGGAGTGTTGCCGTTTGATTCCTGTTGCCCGCCTGATTAATAAAAACCTTCAATTTGTATGTAAATGCAACCTGAGGCTCATATCATCCGCACACCTGCACCTGGAGAAAAATAATAAACTAAAGTTTAATGCGGCAATTATGAGAGTTTATAGGGATTGTGAAGGAGTGGAGAAGAGTAAGCGATCGGCGGGCAGAGTGGGCGAGTGGCAGAGAGAGTCATTGGCTGGCCTGGTGATGAGGGCTCACAGAGGGGAGCTGGGCGACCCGGATGAACCCGCTACAGGAGTGACCCGATGCACAAACATAACCTCAGCTCAGCTCTGAATGACAGGAAAAACAAGATGGCTGCCAATGCAACACAACCACACAAGCAGATGCTGCACTATAATGGGCACTTGTATTGCGCCATACTAAATGCTGCTGTTCTGTTATCTTAAGCCATGTTGCAATGCAGATGATTAAATATAGATGTAAATTATATTATATAAGCATGGAATTAACATATCATAGGGCACAGAGGTCTTTTTTTATTTTTCAAGTAGCCAGTATTGTGCATTGACTAATGAAAATGTCAAAATGCATTGTGGTCATTTTATTTCAAAATCCAGTCCTTCCCTGTAGGCTATTATATTTCTGTCAATGGAGATATATCTGAATCACAATACTTGGCATAAAAACATGCTTGGGCCTATTATCGCTCAGCATGTGAATAATATTGACATAATGTCAAGCTGTCCATGGCGTCTTTGCCCCAGTAATTGATTTTGTGCATTCTGTTGTTACTTTTCTTTTCTTCGTTCACATCATACATCTCCAGCCTCACACCCGCATTCTCTCCCAGAACAAAGTCAAAGTCTATTGACTAATGCAAGTGGAGTAAAAGATTGCAGTGCCAAAGATTAAAGGCGGTAGTGTTGACTGAACCACAGAGGGTTGCTGCCTGCAGCGTTCAGCTCACCCACACCTATACAGGCCTCCCTCTTCAATGTACTTCCCTGACTGGGCTCAACAGCACAATGTCTCACCTTGATCACTCTGACCTGTCTGGATCAGCACTCCTCAGGCAGGCTGTGTGTGTGTGTGTGTGTGTGTGTGTGTGTGTGTGTGTGTGTGTGTGTGTGTGTGTGTGTGTGTGTGTGTGTGTGTGTGTGTGTGTGTGTGTGTGTGTGTGTGTGTGTGTGTGTGTGTGTGTGTGTGTGTGTGTGTGTGTGTGTGTGTGTGTGTGTGTGTGTGTGTGTGTGTGTGTGTGTGTGTGTGTGTGTGTGTGTGTGTGTGTGTGTGTGTGCTGTGTGTGTGTGTGTGTGTGTGTGTGTGTGTGTGTGTGTGTGTGTGTGTAATTTGTTGTGTGTGTGTGTGTGTGTGTTCCTGTGTGTTGTGTGTGTGTGTGTGTGTGTGTGTGTGTGTGTGTGTGTGTGTGTGTGTGTGTGTGTGTGTGTGTGTGTGTGTGTGTGTGTGTGTGTGTGTGTGTGTGTGTGTGTGTGTGTGTGTGTATTGTGTGTGTGTGTGTGCTCTGTGACAACTCTGTGTTCTGTGTGTGTGTGTGTGTGTGTGTGTGATGTGTGCTTGTGTGTGTGCCAACAAAACAACATGTGTGTGTGTGTGTGTGTGTGTGTGTGGCATTAAAAATGTGTGTGAATGAATAACTGTGTGTTTTGTGTGTGTGTGTGTGTGTGTGGTGTGTGTGTGTGTGTGTGTGTGTGTGTCTGTGATTTGTGTGTGTGTCTGTGTTGTATTCTGTGTGTGTGTGTGTGTGTGTGTGTGTGTGTGTGTGTGTAATGTTATGTGTGTGATTGTGTGTGTGCTGTGTGTGTGTGTGTGTGTGTGTGTGTGTGTGTGTGTGTGTGTGTGTGTGTGTGGTGTGTGTGTGTGTGTGTGTGTGTGTGTGTGTGTGTGTGTGTGTGTGTGTGTGTGTGTGTGTGTGTGTGTGTGTGTGTGTGTGTGTGTGTGTGTGTGTGTGTGTCTGTGTGTGTGTGTGTGTGCTGTGTGTGTGTGTGTGTGTGTGTGTGTGTGTGTGTGTGTGTGTGTGTGTGTGTGTGTGTGTGTGTGTGTGTGTGTGTGTGTGTGTGTCTGTGTGTGTGTGTGTGTGTGTGTGTGTGTGTGTGTGTGTGTGTGTGTGTGTGTGTGTGTGTGTGTGTGTGTGTGTGTGTGTGTGTGTGTGTGTGTGTGTGTGTGTGTGTGTGTGTGTGTGTTGTGTGTGTGTGTGTGTGTGTGTGTGTGTGTGTGTGTGTATGTGTGTGTGTGTGTGTGTGTGTGTGTGTGTGTGTGTGTGTGTGTCTAATAATAATAATATGTTGTGTGCCTATAAATTTCCTAATAAATTTGGTGGAGGGAGCCCCTCAGCCTGAGGAATATATTGACAGACCCCCTCCTTGCTCTGTAGACAACTCTGATGCTCTACTGAGTTCTGACCAAAACAATAAAACCTGTTCACACAGTGATGCAACAATCAGGCTTGAGTAGAAAGGCCAACAAAACAACATCCACAGGCCACACATTGGTAAACCATCTGACACAAAGAAAGACTGGCATTAAAAATGAAGCACTGAATGAATAACTAAACGTGTTGTTGTCATCTGAGCACCCCAGTATGCTTGATGGCATCCAATGGCCCAAACACAACAGGCAGGGACCTACAGTCCTTGAGAAGGAATCTGAATATGGTGATTTTTCTATGAAAAGTCTGAAAACGTTTTATTCTGTGACTGACTAGACTGAAGTGATGCGTTGAGACGATGATAATAGTTATCTGCTGTGATTATCTGCTGAGCTGTATAATGTAGATACAGCCGTGTGGACCAACTCTGGTAGAGCCTGCATCCCAAAATGGAACCCTATTCCCTATGGGCCCTGGTCAAAGTAGTGTACTATATAGGGAATAGGGTGTCATTTGGGATGCACAAAGAGGAAGAAGAAGGTCTCTGCCTGCCTGCCTGCCTTCTCTCAAGTCTGTGCAGTGTAAATCCCAACCAGGCTAATGGCTTTAGACAGACGCCATTCACCCAGCCTAATCTCCAAGTCTTTCTGAAAATAACTTATTTTTGTATCTGTTTGTAGATTGGATTTTACAGATCACAACGGCACTCCATCAAGTGTTCTTCTCATGAGAAGCGTATCGTGATCTCTAATAATATTCTGTATACGCTTTACCCAAGCGCTACCTTTAAATGTGATGCCGTATTAATATTAATATTTATGGACTGTTGAGGAGAGAGTGAGCCCGCCACCAAGCCATCACTGCCGACGTCTGAGAGAGAAGAGACGCTGTACAAACTTCCATTAATTCCTATGGAGGGGAAAGTCCAAATTAATTCCTATTCATATTTTAATGCATTTATGCTAATGCTAGGTGAGAGGGAATGGAGAGGGAACAGGGGCTAAGCCCACAGAAGGAAAAAGGGGGTTAGAGTTCTGCACCTGAGAGAGTTCTGCCACGTGGGAAACAGGCTCAGGACCCGGCCCTACACTGCCCTTACAGACAACACTATTTACATACAGGGCTGCTTCCAACTGCCAAGTACTGCCACCATGCAGTCAAATAAACATTACCATGCAGAATGAATTATGGAGGAAATGATAATAACAACAATGTGTAAGAATATGAAGCCATTTGTAAACAAATGTTAACACATTTCCATATATTACCCACGAAGGATTAAATAATTATAAATACAGTACTTTATGGAATATAGTTCAACCATGGAGCTGCATAGCTATTGATATATAGTGCATACTATTACTTCAATATTTGTATTACCTCAATTACCTCAACTACCTCGTACCCCTGCACATTGACTCAGTACTCAATTACCTCAACTACCTTGTACCCCTGCACATTGACTCGGTACTCAATTACCTCAACTACCTCGTACCCCTGCACATTGACTCAGTACTGGTACTCCTCATATACTGTATTGCCTTGTCATTGTTTTTATTGTGTTACTATTTCCTTTTTATTTAGCAAATATTTGTCTTACATTTTAACTCTACAATGTTGGGAATGGGCTTGTAAGTAAGCATTTCACTGTAAAGTCTACACCTGTTGTATTCGGTGCATGTGACCAACAACATTTGATTTGATTTGATACTAGAAGAACAGTCAAGGTGAAATACAACATCATTCCCTATACAACCAGACACCAGTGTAGAAACTATTTCTGGACCATTGCATCCACTCTGATTATCATCTGATGAGAAATCCCATTCACACACCTCTGGTCTAGTTACTGCTCCCCTCCACCTAGCCTGGCTGCACCAGAGACTCAAGTCCATCCATTCTGCTTTGTCCAGCCTGCTTAACCAGCCACCATAGAGCTGAGGCAAACACAAATAGATTGCCTTGGTAGTGAGCCTCGCCTCACCAACCTACTCCAACCATGCTGCTTTACAGAAGTAATCATTACATATTTACTTGGAGGACAAACGCCTGGGCTCTCCTGATGGAAAAGTGGTTGATTATATAGGGAATAGGATACCATTTGGGACGCATCCCTAGTTTCCTATTCGTTAATGTCTCTGTGTTGACACCTAGGGGGTAATTGTCATTAATTGCGCTCATTTGGGCGGCAGGTCAGGCCAATCGAAGCGCAGGTGTTTGGGACAACCAGTGATTATCTCTAAACAGAGATTGGATAAAAACAAGAGTGATCTCCCCATCATAGAACCACACCACCACACATGACTGCTGTCCATTGTTTCTGCTTCTAACACACATTAGAAGATCATTTTGCCTCTCGACAAAGAGAAATATCACAGTGAAATAGAGATGTATGAGCACCTCTACATTTCTGCACTGTGTAGAGGAGTATGTTTGGAAGTCTGGGTGTCACTGAAATTAATGAGACCTTTATACACAGACTAAGTGAGTTAAATTGAAGAATGAGGACCCAAAGAGGATGCACCTCTTCATCTCACCTCCGTCCATCTGCTAGACTGAATCATTATCTGATTATTATCTTGTGATTATATCATTCAACGACTATAGATAGACAGTATTTATTATGAATGTGTTAAGAGACATGACGTTAGTGTAGAAAGTGTTAACCAATTACAAGACAGCATGCCCATGTCCATATTCCCAACTAATTAGAATGCACAAAATTCATCAATATTTTCTGGGCTATTTTCAGGGGCAGCACACATCACCTCTCCCCAGCAGTACCTCTCCCCAGCAGTATACCTCTCCCCAGTAGTATCTCTTCCCAACAGAACCTCTCCCCACCATTACCTCTCCCCAGCAGTATCTCTCCCCACCATTACCTCTCCCCAGTAGTATCTCTCCCCAACAGAACCTCTCCCCAGTAGTATCTCTTCCCAACTGAACCTCTCCCCAGTAGTATCTCTTCCCAACAGAACCTCTCCCCACCATTACCTCTCCCCAGCAGTATCTCTCCCCAACAGAACCTCTCCCCAGTAGTATCTCTCCCCAGCAGTATCTCTCCCCAACAGAACCTCTCCCCACCATTACCTCTCCCCAGCAGTATCTCTCCCCAGCAGAACCTCTCCCCAGTAGTATCTCTTCCCAACAGAACCTCTCTCCACCATTACCTCTCCCCAGCAGTATCTCTCCCCAACAGAACCTCTCCCCAGTAGTATCTCTGACCAACAGAACCTCTCCCCACCATTTCCTCTCCCCAGCAGTATCTCTGAACAACAGAACCTCTCCCCACCATTCCCTCTCCCCAGCAGTATCTCTCCCCAAAAGTACCTCAGTAGTAAGTTAAATGACGCTATCTGTACTCTACAGGAAGATCAATGTGCACTCCCCCCCTGCTGCTGCTGCTCTGCACTAACCCTGAGACTGACATTCCTGTGACACTGACTCACAGAAAGGTAACAAAAAGCCCTTTTATAACCCAAAGCTGTGTGTATACGCCACATAGGCAGAGCGCAGACACACAGCACAAACATCCTCAATCTGCCCTAATTCCACAGCAGCATGCATAGTCTCTACTTCAAATATAACAACTCAGCTACATCACCTCAAAAAGGCTGTTAACCGTCTTCATGCTAATTGGCTCAGTCACATGTGCCATCCACAAGCACAAACAGAAAGGGACACGTGTGTGTGTGTGTGTGTGTGTGTGTGTGTGTGTGTGTGTGTGTGTGTGTGTGTGTGTGTGTGTGTGTGTGTGTGTGTGTGTGTGTGTGTGTGTGTGTGTGTGTGTGTGTGTGTGTGTGTGTGTGTGTGTGTGTAGTGTCTATTTGTGACGAAAAGAGAAAAACACACAGCAGCAGCTGTACCATTAGCTGGATGTTTGAACAACCAGATATCACAGTCTCACGTCATTTCTTAGACAAACGTCTATTTGTGACGAGAAAACTGACGTCATCTTCCAACGTTCTGTATTTCCCCACACCACGTACCTCCACATGGAGATACACAGTAATTTTAGCCCAGGAAGAGCGGGAGTCACAAAACCCTGATGGTGGCCCAACAACCAAATCTACCATCATGCACCATGGCAGCCCAAGCATCAATCATGTTCAACAATTGGTACAAGTTATTGTTCGTATTTTAACTCACAAGTCCCTATATAAATAATGAAAACACAGTTTTGGTAAAAAGGAAAAACCTATGTTCACCTTTGTCTCATGTACTGTATCTGTATTCTACCTGCTGGAATGTACTGTCTTCTCAGTCTACCTGAACAGAGACACTATATGGGAGTGGCAGGACTGCCAGTAGAAAGCTATGTGTACTGTCCACTCAGTCTACCTGAACAGAGACACTATATGGGAGTGGCAGGACTGCCAGTAGAAAGCTATGTGTACTGTCCACTCAGTCTACCTGAACAGAGACACTATATGGGAGTGGCAGGACTGCCAGTAGAAAGCTATGTGTACTGTCCTCTCAGTCTACCTGAACAGAGACACTATATGGGAGTGGCAGGACTGCCAGTAGAAAGCTATGTGTACTGTCCTCTCAGTCTACCTGAACAGAGACACTATATGGGAGTGGCAGGACTGCCAGTAGAAAGCTATGTGTACTGTCCACTCAGTCTACCTGAACAGAGACACTATATGGGGGAGTGGCAGGACTGCCAGTAGAAAGCTATGTGTACTGTCCACTCAGTCTACCTGAACAGAGACACTATATGGGAGTGGCAGGACTGCCAGTAGAAAGCTATGTGTACTGTCCTCTCAGTCTACCTGAACAGAGACACTATATGGGAGTGGCAGGACTGCCAGTAGAAAGCTATGTGTACTGTCCACTCAGTCTACCTGAACAGAGACACTATATGGGAGTGGCAGGACTGCCAGTAGAAAGCTATGTGTACTGTCCACTCAGTCTACCTGAACAGAGACACTATATGGGAGTGGCAGGACTGCCAGTAGAAAGCTATGTGTACTGTCCTCTCAGTCTACCTGAACAGAGACACTATATGGGAGTGGCAGGACTGCCAGTAGAAAGCTATGTGTACTGTCCACTCAGTCTACCTGAACAGAGACACTATATGGGAGTGGCAGGACTGCCAGTAGAAAGCTATGTGTACTGTCCACTCAGTCTACCTGAACAGAGACACTATACGGGAGTGGCAGGACTGCCAGTAGAAAGCTATGTGTACTGTCCACTCAGTCTACCTGAACAGAGACACTATATGGGAGTGGCAGGACTGCCAGTAGAAAGCTAGCCAAAGCCTGGGAGAAGACAGATGGCATGCAGAAATCAATAACCTCGCTCACAACATTGCCCATTTTGTGAACAAATGAATCTGCTTTGAAAGTGTGTGTATGAGCAATCTGCTGACCTGCTCTTCCCATATGAATATCCTCCCTGTGCAGTGTGTGTGTTTTATGGCAGTTGATGCAGGCGCTCCTGTGTGCTTTGATGTTTAATTCAGGGGCCCCGGCCCCTCAGAGGCAGAGATAGAAGGGAGGAGAGGAGAGCATGGGTGTGTGGGGATGGGAACTCACCAGGCAAGGCACAGGAGCGCTGGAACTCAGGCTTTTACCCTGACAAACATGGCAGTGTTACACACAGGCACACACACCACACACAGTCTCCGACCCTGTTACTAGGGCACATAATGTGATGGCAGGGCCAGGGGAGGGGCGGGGCAGGAGAGAGGCAGAGGAGGGGGCAGGGGCAGGGCCAGAGCCAGGGGAGGGGGCAGGGGCGGGGCCAGAGCCAGTGGAGGTGGACATTGAGGAGGAAGGTAATATATAATACATTATGGAACCACTAACAGTCTGGTGAGCATGAACGACTTGGACCTGGTCCTCATCCTCCCGTCTTCCCTCTCCCTCATCTCCCTCCTCTCCCCCATCCCCAGACATCTCCTCAGGCAGCTGGTGAAGGTGTTAAGCTGTTAGCCACAATCAAAGACTATTACTGTCTGCATACCATCAAACTGCTACACTACGCTGTCATACCTTCACAATCCTTTTTCCTTCTTCTCTCCCTCTCTCTCTCTCTCTCTCTCTCTCTCTCTCTCTGTCTCTCTGTCTCTGTCTCCTCTCTATCTGTCTCTCTGTCTCTCCCCTCTATCTCTCTCTCTCTCTCTCTCTCTCTCTCTCTGTCTCTGTCTCTCTCTATCTGTCTCTCTCTCTCTCTCTCTCTCTCTCTCTCTGTCTCTCCCCTCTATCTGTCTCTCTCTCTCTCTCTCTCTCTCTCTCTCTCTCTCTCTGTCTCTCTCCCTCTCTCTGTCTCTCTCCCTCTCTCTCTCTCTCTGTCTCTGTCTCTCCCCTCTATCTGTCTCTCTCTCTCTCTCTCTCTCTCTCTCTCTCTGTCTCTCTGTCTCTCCCCTCTATCTGTCTCTCTCTCTCTCTCTCTCTCTCTCTCTGTCTCTGTCACTCCCCTCTATCTGTCTCTCTCCCACTCTATCTCTCTCTCTCTCTCTCTCTCTCTCTCTCTCTCTCTCTCTCTCTCTCTCTCTCTCTCTCTCTCTATCTCTCTCCCTCTATCTGTCTCTCCTCTCTCATCACACCAAGTGCACTCTGAGATTTATTCTAGCGGGGAACAGCTCCAGCAAGGGGCTGGTGTTAGCAATTTATGGTTTAATAAGACTTACATAAGTCTTGCAGGTGTGCTTTACGTCCCCCACCCCAACCCATTTGGAGGATTTATGGGAGGCCTTTGGATTGCTGGCTGATTTAGAAGGCCTTTCTCCTGTCCCATCTCCTTGGTCTCTACACTGTCCCAGGTCCCAGCCACAGACAGCCATCAGCCCTCAATGTGTGTTTGTGTGTGTGCTACACACCCTACACTACACTCGTCAGCCAGGGTTTGACTGGGGACACGACTAACACTGCCAAGGAAAAAGTGAAAGAGAAAATCACAACAGGAAAGCTATGTCTGACTAAGCATATGACTCTCTTCTGTATACTGTATGTATGTACACTCCTGCAATGCATTGTGGGAGCTGGTCCTGTTATAATGTAAGCACTGAGGCACAAATCAGAATGACATATGAGGTAGAGTGGGGACGGAAGACCCATTGGAAAAGAATATGCCAATGATGACTAAATCAGAACTGGTAGGAAAAGCTGTCTGAATGTCTGATGTGTTGTTCAAATCTGATACATTGATAAATCTCATACAACTGCATTGATAGGCGGGAGTGAATAGACAGCCTTTTGGCTGGCCTTTTGAACCTCTACCATTTACGATACACACAGAAACACACACATGCATTCACACTCTCACACACCCTTACACACAATTGCCTTTCAAGATGACAATGAAAAAGGGCCCTGTATGGAAATACTATGTGTAGCCAAATATGTATTCATGTGCCGAATCAGGCCTCAGCTGTTTGTCTTTAATATGGCAACTAAGAACACAGTCTAATCATCCCCAACAGCCTCTACAATACCCCACTGCTGCATGCTTCTGACTCTGACATGCATGTAAAGCACAGTGGCGTCTGAAAGCAAGGCTGGCTGATGAAAAATGGTGCAATCTCCATCCCCACTGGTGACTGGTAATTGCTCATCTGGGTAGGTACTAATTGACAATGATCTTTGACCTCTGTTTTTGTTATTTATCCAACCGCACATGGTGGTCCAAAGACTGCAATAAAATACCAATGTATGGCGAGTGCATGTGGAAATTTAAATTAGATTGGAGGTAAACCTGAAAATATTTTGAATTTCATACATTTCATGCATTTAATACCATTTTCCATGTTCAATAGGTATAGCGCTAGTTATGCATATAGCTAACAACAATGAAAATAGTGGAAGTGTGTTGCCTAGATTATTTCCTGGCATAGTAAATATGGAAGGGATAATCAGTCTGAAGTTTGCCTTCAAAAAGCTCTTCACATCACAAGATAATGACATTTCCTGCATCTCTAGACAGCGATAACGTAACCACATATGAAGTCATCAATAATACAACAAGTCATTTAAGTCCAACCAGCCAGAGTACACAGAGGCAATCCCTGAGATCTGGGATGTATTGTCAGGAACTAGAGGATGGCAGGGGGATGTGATGCTCAACTTCAGGGTCGTCAAACGCACGTGTGTACGCACACAAAACAGTGGAGGACAGGCCCACTCTGCCCAGTGAGTTAACGTGGAGCTAGGGGCCTGGCGTTTGGGCACACACACGGCCACCGGGCACTCTCCTCCATCCTCCACTCCATCAGTCTGTCTGTCCGGCTCTGCCTGCCTGCCTTCCGACCGCCACCACTCCAAAGCCACCAGGGACCCGCCATTCTCATGCAACAATGCAAAAAAACTCATTACCATCCTCTAAATATGCATGAATAAAAGCCTGAATAACCATGGCCAGTTGTCACCTGAAGACTGGCCTTTTACTGTCCAATATGCAAACATATCCATCTCCTGGACTGATAGGCCTCATAAAGGAGGTCCTCTTCCCTGCTACCACCTTTTTCCCTGGAGCGTCGCAAAGAAAGGGAATTTTGAAATGCTAAATAAGGAACCCTGGAACAGGCGACGGAGGGTGTGGAGGGGATGGAATCAGTCATGTTGAGTGACATTTTTCAAATCCGTGCATCTTATCCGGGGTGAGATATTCTTATCTGACTGTCATAGGATGTGACACGACATACCCAAAGCCGCTAGATGAGAGGGTGATTGCACAGTGCTTAACAGACAACACACGCCACTGCACACCGTTAGCGCACTGTTTGATTTCAACAGGAACGGGTGGAGGGAAGGCGTACTTACATGATCATACTGGCTTAGTCAATACGTGCTGCTGTTGCTCTAACCTGTAGGAAAACTGCCATTTTGTTTCAACTGAATAGACTGACACAAATCAGAGACAACATTTTTAAAGGCACACATAGTCCTTAATTGAAACAATAACAAAGCAGTGACCCTGCCTCTGTTTTGGTTAAAAAGCTGAGGGATGGGCCTGGAGAAATGTAACCACTCTCAAATTCATAAACAGAGCTATAGATGCAAGGACTGACCATCATATCAAAATTATAGGTTTAATCATGTTTTGAGGCTATACAGTGTTTGTTTACATTTACATTGTTTACAAGCATTTGGAGTAAAACAAGCTTATATTTGGGGTTCTGATGGAGTATGACAGTTGAACTAAGCTCATGCGGCATATATTATTTATATTCTTCAAGAATCAATGGGTATATATCATTCATCTATCAGTCCAAAAATGTAGCAACGAAGGATTCTAGCTTTAAATTACACACAGCACATTTACCAACATAATTTATTGCTGGAGGAATTAATATACTGTATGTTAGTGTTCAATAGATGCTACAGGCCAACAAGCTCAACCCCTGTAGCCTCTGACAACAAGCACTAGCAGGACAAAAGATAGTCATGTAGTGGATTTGACTGTAATAGAGGATGAACCCTGTTTTAAACCATCCAACTCAACCATCATGTCAGACATAAACCAGAGTGAATAATTGCTGGTGGGGTTTTCACAAGAACAAAATAAAGAGAAAAAATCTCAAATAGAAAACGATTTTGTCTCATAATGAAGTTTAGTCCCATCAGTGACTTTTACTGCAGTATTATTCAGTAATCAGGAATTCACTTAAGCAGAATTGACTGGATAACAAGAAAAGGAATTTCCCCATATCAAAAGCATCGGGCAGCCCTATCATTTAAACTCTTGTCAAAAGCTTTGATGTGCCCAGCTCTCAATGTGGCAGTGTGCAAAAACATCTCAGCTCAATTTAAGTCTCATCCAAAGAGCTTACAACTGTAATTAAATCATTAAATTCTTGTCTACGCTTCACAGAGCGTAGAGAAATTAACTTCCCACCAACCTCATTTTCTATTTGAACATGAAATAATGATTTTCTGCCAGTCTAATTACAAAGCCAACATCTGATCAAGCCAGCATCCAGAGGGGATTATCACATGGACCAGTATTAGACCTCATTACCAGCCTGAGTGCAGAATTATTACATCTTGTAATTGGATGGTGAGATTTATATACAGATCGGGCCGGTTTCTGTAAGATTGTAATTACAAGCTTCGTTGGTTAGCTACTTATCAGAACTTTGCAGGAAAACAAAACAAATGGCTGAACGAAATGAGCATGTCATTAACCTGCAACCCCAGTGTGGGGGAAAAGCGGTGTAACGCTCGTGTCTGCATTAAGGGAAATGGGTTCATCCATTTCAGCGCCCCGCCCGTGATGGCTGAGCAAAACAGTCTGTTTCATTTATTTAACCTAGGTAATCTGTGTGTGCACGGGGAGAAAACACACACATATGCACACTGAGCGTGCACACACACACACATACACACACACATACACACACAGAGAAAAAGAGAGAGAAAGACAGAAAAGGGGGTCTAAATGAGCTGTCTCTTCTGCCAGGATGGGCTCAATGTTTCTATTACTTAAGACTAACAGGCTGTGAAGCCATCCATTCTGGCTGCTGTGTGAGAGGGGGCTCTTTCAGCAAGCTGGCTAGGAGCTGGGAGGGAGAGAAGCCGGGGGCCATCGATCCCAGGGACCAGCCGTTTGCCTGCTAAAAGGGCAGGGCTTTGTGTGTCGGTCGCTAAAACAAAATAGAGAGTTAGAAAAAAACACAAATGAGGAAGAGGGTGAAGAGAAGGAGGTGACCAAGCTCTAAGTAACCTCTAATATAAACAGGCAAGTAATCAATGGAGAGGGGCCGATGGGGTGAGGAGGACTGAAGGAGAACAGAAAGAGAAGAAAAAAGGAGGTAAAGGAGAGAAAATAAAAATTGTTCAATTACTGAGCAAACATATTTTTTCTCTCTCTCTCTCTCTTCGAACAAGTGATTTTTCAGTGCAAATCAATGTTGGCAGGTCAGGCTGGCTCCTACTAATCTTGGCATTACAACTCTCCAATCAGAGCCTTCTCAGGTAATGGAGTTGTTATTGAACTTCATCGTCTGGGATTAGATTCTCGCTGGAGATCAATGCTGCTCCAAGATGAGACTGATAAACCCTTGATAGCAATCTGAATCCCTGAAGCCACAGAGTGAAGCATGCTGGGGCTCTGATACAGAGTAGGAGAGGCGGGGGGGGAAGGGGGGTCTGGACCCACACCTCTAGCCACCACCCCACCTAGTTTACTCTCTCTTCGAGGAATAGGAACACCTAACATTTTTTAGGCACCTTTTTGGATGCTTTTGGTTTAGCCATTTATTTAAGTCCAGTGGTGCAGTGCTTGCATCGATAATACTAATACGGATATTTCAAATGAATTATACAGTTGAAGTTGGAAGTTTACGTACACCTAGGTTGGAGTCATTAAAAATAATTTTTCAACCATTCCACAAATGTCTTGCAAACAAACTACAGTTTTAGCAAGTCGGTTAGGACATCTACTTTATGCATGTCACAAGTAATTTTTCCAACAATTGTTTACAGACAGATTATTTCACTTATATTTCACAGTATCACAAATCCAGTGGGTCAGAAGTTTACATACACTAAGTTGACTGTGTCTTTAAACAGCTTGGAAAATTCCAGAAAATTATGTCATGGCTTTAGAAGCTTCTGATAGGCTAATTTACATAATTTGAGTCAATTGGAACTGTACCTGTGGATGTATTTCAAGGCCTACCTTCAAACTCAGTGCCTCTTTGCTTGACATCATGGGAAAATCAAAAGAAATCAGCCAAAATAATGGTAGACCTCCGCAACTCTGGTTCATCCTTGGGAGCAATTACCAAATGTTTGAAGGTACCACGTTCATCTGTACAAACAATAGTACGCAAGTATAAACACCATGGGACCACGCAGCCGTCATACCGCTCAGGAAGGAGACGCGTTCTGTCTCCTAGAGATTAATGTACTTTGGTGCGAAAAGTGCAAATCAATCCCAGAACAACAGCAAAGGACCTTGTGAAGATGCTGGAGGAAACAGGTACAAAAGTATCTATATCCACAGTAAAACGAGTCCTATATCGACATAACATGAAAGGCCGCTCAGCAAGGAAGAAGCCACTGCTCCAAAACCGCCACAAAAAAATCCAGACTACGGTTTGCAACTGCACATGGAGACAAAGATCGTACATTTGGAGAAATGTCCTCTGGTCTGATGAAACAAAAATAGAACTGTTGGGCCATAATGACCATCGTTATGTTTGGAGGAAAAGTGGGGAAGCTTGCGAGCCGAAGAACACCATCCCAACCGTGAAACACACGGGTGGCAGCATCATGTTGTGATGGACAATGACCCCAACCATATTTCCAAAGTTGTGGCAAAATGGCTTAAGGACAACAAAGTCAAGGTACTGGAGTGGCCATCACACAGGCCTGACCTCAATCCTATAGAAAATTTGTGGGCAGAACTGAAAAAGTGTGTGCGAGCAAGGAGGCCTACAAACCTGACTCAGCAAAATGGCTTAAGGACAACAAAGTCAAGGTACTGGAGTGGCCATCACACAGCCCTGACCTCAATCTTATAGAACATTTGTGGGCAGAACTGAAAAAGCGTGTGCGAGCAAGGAGGCCTACAAACCTGACTCAGTTACACCAGCTCTGTCAGGAGGAATGTGACAGAATTCACCAACTTATTGTGGGAAGCTTGTGGAAGGCTACCCGAAACCTTTGACCCAAGTTAAACAATTTAAAGGCAATGCTACCAAGTACTAATTGAGTGTATGTAAACTTCTGACCCACTGGGAATGTGATGAAATAAATAAAAGCTGAAATAAATCATTATCTCTACTATTCTTCTGACATTTCACAATCTTAAAATAAAGTGGTGATCCTAACTGACCTAAAACAGGGAATTTTTACTAGGATTAAATGTCAGGAATTGTGAAAAACTGAGTTTAAATGTAGTTGACTAAGGTGTATGTAAACTTCAGACTTCAACTGTATATTTTTTGAAACATTATGAAACATTATTAACCATTAAAATGTATAATTTGACAATCAAAACCACCTCTTCTAAATATATCCTGGTATTGCGTTTAGAGACACAGTGACCCAGTTGGTGTAGTAACATTGTATTACGAAAATGTAGACTGAGTGAAAATACTGAAAGCATACTTTAAGTGAATATGGTGACATGGGTATGGTAACTAATAACTATGCTTTTATCTCAAAGAGGAGGCTTAATCCACACTCTTTTTCTACAAACCCATAATAGGATTATAGATATCATTGTCTTTCTTTTAATGTTTTCAAGAAATAAACCCGGCTATAGCAACTAGCGGTCCAACTTGACCACATACATTATGTTGCGTATTCCCTATACCATATATGTACATACATAGTGTATTCTTTATAGCAAAAACAATACATCGTTGCTCTAAAAATAGTTCTATGGTTTAAAACCAACTCAGCTTACACAAGCATAGGTCAATTGGCATGGGACAAGTCCATCTGACTGCTAGGAACATGTGTGTAGTCCACATGATGGAAAGTTGATTTTCTTGTTTCTTCTCAAGTAGTTCTTAACTACTTATATTTCAGAGGGCTCAGCCACCATTTAGCCTTATCCCAGTTGGGTCTACTAAATGGCCCCAATCGATGGCCGGTCAATAGCGTAGGCAAATCAATCACAGGGTTTTCTTCTCCAAATATTTAATTAAACATGGTGGCAAATAACTTGAGTATTTATTGTCTGATGCTAAGAGCATAAGTGATTTCCCTCTTCTGCTGTCCCACACGGGGCCTGACTGCTCTGCCGGTCAGACGGGCTTAAAGGGACCTGGGGAATAGCATGCAGACACTTTTCCCATATATAATCATGTATATATATATATATATATACACACTCTCCTGCCTGTGTTCCTAATCCTGTGTACTGGGCTGACTGGCAGGGAGAGTCATTTCATTAGGGGTCTGTGGGAAGGGAAGTCAGGGTTGACTTGACAGGCTGGACGGCCTCTCTAATATATACTCTGATGGCTACCGTTTAACGTTTCAATCCCCTCAAATTATCCCGATGAGCCATGTGCATATTGTTTCATTTAAAGGCTGCTAATGTACCCAGGCAGGTTTGTGATGGCGTATACTAGTGAACTCTGAACTGGTGATGACCATGCTTTTTCTGTTGTTTTTTTGTTTGCTATTTTGACCATAATTTACGTCAACGACACTATCAAATCTGTCATTGAAAGAGCAAGTTACTCCTCTGTTTCTGCCTTATGAATTCTCAACCCCATAAGTATTGATTGGCTATACAATCTAGCACCACCAGAGGCGATGGATTAATTCCCTGGTAGGCTGGGGACAGCTAGGGGAGCGAGTGTCTGCTCATTGGGAGAATCTGACAGATACACAAAGATTAGCAGCCGTTCACACGGGGCCGTGAAGTGGTCTGGGGGCCCTCAGAGGCAGATAAGAGAGGGGCGGGGACGGTGATGATGAGGCTGTATTGTTCTGTAAAAGGGGCATTTCTCCCTCCATATTCAGTGCAGCAGTTATGGAGCATGTATTAAGGAGCTGGGAGAGTGTAATCATTATTGGTTGTGACTGCGCTGACCTGACAGCTGGGCCCAGTCTTGCTCCAGTGCTTGTTGTACAACAACAGACATGCAGTTTGAGCACACAGACACTCCGACACACACACACATGTAGAGTACACATATATATATATACACACACACGTAGACACACACACACACATATACATATCATATAAACACAGGGAGGGGGTGTTAACATTTGCTCTATTTCAAAGTCAACTGCAAAATCTAAATATAAAAACAATTACTGTTGGCAGCAAACAAAAGTGATGTGTCTGAGCCAAAACCAGCATGCTGTGCTGCAACTAGCTCTCACAGTCTCACTTCAGAATTAGACGTCCATCCATGTTTATCAAGCATCAAATTTCGAACTTGTTCCAAATGTCAAATTTCAAAGTGTTTAAAGTTAAATTAAAGGATTAACCCCTCGTTTTTAAGGGTAGGGTTAACTTTAGGCGTTAACTCCGAAATCTTAAGGTTAGGTGTTAACTCTGAATGGTTATGGTAAGGGTTAAGGTTTGGGATAGACTTAAAACTAAAATCTCAAAAACAACTTTTTTTTGCTGGATTTGAAAATGCAACCTTCGGCACCAGAGGCAGATGATAACAATGATCACTGTTGCCCCTAGTGGACAGTTTCCAAATCATCTCCCAACATCCTCAGACATGGATGGACATCAAATAATGACTTGTATCACGGGTAACCTGGCTGGCTATGCTAGGGCTGCTGAATGGGCCAACCTGATAAAATGGCACTGATGCTTTGTTTCCTTGTTATGATTTAAACAGTGTATAGGTATGCCCAATTAGCTTTGTTTACGTGGAAAATATAAATATAGTCTGGGTGGTACGTTGTCATTTCACTTTTTATAGCAAGAGCCTGTTATTGCTTCCATTCATAAGCCTACCATCTTTGTTGTCATCATAATAATGTCATGGCCTATTTCTGTATTTCAGATAATCATGCGTGTACAGTTGTACACACACGCGCACACATACACACTTTATCATTCGCTGCATGGTATCATCTTGTTCATTAATAAGGTCATGTATTCTAGGTGAGTACATCCTTCTCAAAGCTGCCTGCTGAGGTTTAAGTGGTGGTGGTAAAGTCTTCTCTGACCTCACTCTGTCGGCATGCTGAGAAACTCAATAACACGGACTACATTGACTAGCTAGGCCTGCCATAGCACAACTGCTAGGCCTACCATAGCACAACTGCTAGGCCTACCATAGCACAACTGCTAGGCCTACCATAGCACAACTGCTAGGCCTACCATAGCACAACTGCTAGGCCTACCATAGCACAACTTCTAGGCCTACCATAGCACAACTGCTAGGCCTACCATAGCACAACTGCTAGGCCTACCATAGCACAACTGCTAGGCCTACATACTCATAACAGAACTGTTTGGCCTGCAGACACACCCAGAACCATAACTAATAGGTCTACACAGTCCCACAACTATAACATAACTTCAGATGTAGGGATCTTCATTTGATCACTTTTTTGTTGCTAAGCATTTTTCTGCACAGCAGGAGATAAAAACTTGTAGTGTATTTGAGTTTTAAAAGGCTTCTGATGTTTGTCAGAAGCCTAACGACAAATGTATCAACCTCTACAAAGATGTCAATTAATTATAATCCACATAATAATTCACATTTCTTGTTGCAGCAGGATTATTTTCCTGTTGTAGCAAACTGGCTCAAATTAAGATTCTACATCTGTAATAGGTCTACATAATTCTAGAACCATAACAGTACTACTAGGTCTACATAGACCGAGAACCATAACAGAACTACAAGGTCTACATAGACCCAGAACCATAACAGAACTACTAGGCTTAGGTTTACAGTGTGGGCCTACAGACCCGGCACCATAACAGAACTGCTGGGCCTACAGATCCAGCACCATAACAGAACTGCTGGACCTACAGATCTGGCACCATAACAGAACTGCTGGGCCTACAGATCCAGCACCATAACAGAACTGCTGGCCCTACAGATCCGGCACCATAGCAGAACTGCTGGGCATACAGACCCAGCACCATAACAGAACTGCTGGGCCTACAGATGCAGCACCATAACAGAACTGCTGGGCCTACAGATCCAGCACCATAACAGAACTGCTGGGCCTACAGATCCAGTACCATAACAGAACTGCTGGGCCTACAGATCCAGCACCATAACAGAACTGCTGGGCCTACAGATCCGGCACCATAGCAGAACTGCTGGGCCTACTATCCAGCACCATAACAGAACTGCTGGGCCTACAGATCCGGCACCATAACAGAACTGCTGGGCCTACAGATCCGGCACCATAACAGAACTGCTGGGCCTACAGATGCCTGGGCCTACAGATAACAGAACTGCTGGGCCTACAGAGCACCATAACAGAACTGCTGGGCCTACAGATGCAGCAGTATGACAGAACTGCTGGGCCTACAGATGCAGCAGTATAACAGAACTGCTGGGCCTACAGATGCAGCAGTATAACAGAACTGCTGGGCCTACAGATGCAGCAGTATAACAGAACTGCTGGGCCTAAAAGACCCGGCAGTATAACAGAAACTCCATGACTGTCAAGGAGCTAGCCTACTCTCCTTGCCCTGATAAATATAACAAACTCAAACCAGTTGTCTATTAAAACTGTTCATTGAAAATACGCTATGTTTTGTAATTGCATCAATGTTCTATGTTATTTTGATTTATGGTCACTGGTGAAAGGAAAGAAAAGTATGACAGTTTGTGGGCACATACAAATATTTATTTGGTTTTGGAGGCAAACATTTTATTTGTCGTTCCAAATTATTTACTCTTCCATTCATGCATTTGTTGACTAAAACTATAACTAGTAAGTGAACATGTTTAAGAATGAACACTAAAGTAAGCTAAAGAAATGTAAATGCTTACTTCGTGTGTCCTCCTAATTGTATGTGTTCTTCATGCTTCCACGTTAGAGATTATGACATCATGTTTCCAAGTCAGAGATTGTGACATCATGTTTCCATGTCAGAGATTGTGACATCATGCTTCCATGTCAGAGATTGTGACATCATGTTTCCATGTCAGAGATTGTGACATCATGTTTCCATGTCAGAGATCGTGACATCATGTTTCCATGTCAGAGATTGTGACATCATGTTTCCATGTCAGAGATTGTGACATCATGTTTCCATGTCAGAGATTGTGACATCATGTTTCCATGTCAGAGATTGTGACATCATGTTTCCATGTCAGAGATTGTGACATCATGTTTCCATGTCAGAGATTGTGACATCATGTTTCCATGTCAGAGATTGTGACATCATGTTTCCATGTCAGAGATTGTGACATCATGTTTCCATGTCAGAGATTGTGACATCATGTTTCCATGTCAGAGATTGTGACATCATGTTTCCATGTCAGAGATTGTGACATCATGCTTCCATGTCAGAGATTGTGACATCATGTTTCCATGTCAGAGATTGTGACATCATGTTTCCATGTCAGAGATCGTGACATCATGTTTCCATGTCAGAGATTGTGACATCATGTTTCCATGTCAGAGATTGTGACATCATGTTTCCATGTCAGAGATTGTGACATCATGTTTCCATGTCAGAGATTGTGACAGGCAAACGTAGGTGAGTTTGACAGCATGATTTAACGGGGAAATCTGTGATTGCTACATCAAAAATAAATATATCTGTGATACCTATTGACTCTTGAACAATATAACTTCTAAATGCCTCATGAGCTCTGTTCAATTGTCTTACTCCATCAGAACCCAAAATATATGTTTGTTTAACTACTTTGTTTGAAAAACAAAGTAAAATTGTAAACCAACACTGATAGCCTGAAAACATGGTAAAAACGAAAATGTTAAAAACATGGATGCTCAGTCCTTGCATCCATAGCTGTCTATTTGAGAGAGGCTACATGTCTCCAGCCCCATCCCTCAGCTATTTACATTGTCAAGGGGACCACTGGTATTGTTTGAACTGCAGATTTCCCTTATAAGGTTCAATACAAGAGATAGTCACTCAAGACTGTAGTAGTCCCCCTCCAGCCACCTCCTGCAGTGTCCAGGGCACCTGGCACATGAAGACATCCTCTCCACCATGTTGGTACAGCTGCTGCTCCTCCAGCCCAGCCTCCAGCCCCAGACCAGCAACAACAGCTGGAAAGAGATGAGGCTTTGTCTGGCTCAGTAGGCCCGAGCTGTTAACAGGGGCAATCTGATATTAGTCTGGCCGCAGCACCCAGTCGAGGGGCCATGAAAGGGCAATGACTGCTGGTTTCATCTGATGGACGGACCAAGAAGTCCCATAATAGGGACACAGAGAGGGGACTATGGAATTTGTATATGACCAGCCTGGAAATGTAGCAGTGAGTTTAGAAGATCGTGTTGATATGACTGGACTATAGCATACCGGGGTCGTATTCAGGATACGTAGGTTAGGGCAGAATGCTGGAGGCATCTTGAGGCTACTACTCAGGTGGAGATCTTTATCCGGAGACGTCACCTCATCACTTCATTCATCCACCTCATCACTTCATTCATCCACCTCATCACTTCATTCATCCACCTCATCACTTCGCTGTGGAACCAAATGGAACCAAATAACAATGAGATTGATGGAATATTTCCATGGGATACCTGTTGGTGAGTAACCCTTTTCATGTGTCTTCAGGTTGGTCCTCTGTCTTCAGGTTAGCCCTGAGGAGCTGAGGAGGAGGAGAGGACGTGTTTGTGTTGGACCTGGCTCAGCATATCCTGAGGATAAGCCAAGGAATGACCTCAAGTAAATGTTTGGCTGTAGACATGGCAAAACCCTGAATTAGTCTACCTTTGGATTAGGGACAGTCAGAGTAAAGGTAAACATAAACATAGATAGAGAAATGTATACAATATATAGCAACGTAGATTTGAATCAGCCTGGTGACTGTACCACATTGGCATATCATTTTCTCTCTGAGTGGCAGGTCAATCGGCCTGACCATCCTTCGTCACAGTTATTCAGCATAAGAGAATGTAGGCCTATATTAAGCAGGTCAAGTATTTATTACAGTATTACAGTTTAGTCCATGGGTGAAGCAGATATTAGCATTGTCATTATAATTTAATAACGTGGGTTATATTTTGGTCATGAGATCAAGTTATGAGGTCAAGTGTCAAGCCTACATTTTAATCCATCACAAACCTTACTCAAAAGAAGGACAGATTATAGATATACATACAAATAGCCCATATGACAATCATGACAAGCATTACTCTATTCAGTGAGAATAATCCCTAAATTGATTGAGCATCCTCCTATGTACCAGAGTCCTTCCTGATAAGGATCTAGCTCTCTTTAGCCCCTCCCACTCTGTCCTCTCTCTCTCTCTCTTTCTTTACTTTCCTCCCGCTGTCACTCCTGACTTGGCCTGGCAGCATGAAGACTAGCTTGCATTTTAATTCGGCCCTGAAGTTACTTATTTCATTATCGATCATCCGTAATGCTGAATCAATGTTCATCTTGTTATGTGGACCATACCCGTGTAATACAGTGATAGCGCGGCCCACAGTTACTCACTCCTTTTACAAAGTGACTTTACCGTAAAATCAATGCCGTGTGTTACTGATACCGGGGAAACTGCAGCGGGATGGATAGTGAGTGGGCAGTCAGTAGGCAACCGGAGAAAAACACACCTGCAAATGCAACGTTGTATAGGCTAAAAGGCAGGCACTCACATCACATAGTGCTGGTGCGGCATCCAGTTGTATCACCTAATGCGCGTTGCCAATTTCTGTTACTGGATATGATAATAGTTTGTAAGAATGGTGTCTATGAATGTTTGAAAGCTATTGTGGCAGGGTTGATATTGATATTTATAGAATAAAAGTCTATAGGCTACTGTCTGAAAAATCATACAATGTCAGATATGGAATACACACCGATTGACGTTGGTGCAGAAGCTCTATTGCTCCTGTTATTGTAGTGTTGCAGTAGCTTATAGACCTAAAAGTGTAATAGTGGGTTTGATAGATTTAAAAACATAATATGAACAGAAACAAAAACGATTAGCCTACTAATAGGCTACTATTATGCCTACTACTAATGTTAATAATATTGCAATAACATGATAATAATAGGCTACTTTGAGTAGGCCACAGAATTGTGGTGGTATGTGGGGGATATATCATATTTTCATATCTGTTCATTTGAAACCACAATCCTGCAGAAGTGCCAGGATTTCGCTGAGGACATGTGTTGGTAAATAACGACGGAATAAAGTGACCTGGGACGGCTAATAAAACAAGTCTGAACCCCTCAGGACCGATCGCAGAATATTTACCAAAGCAAAGCAGCACGGAAATGGAGAGAAAGAGTGCACGGAGACCGAGCAGGCCATTTGACACCGGGAGCTCTGACCTTACCAATCAATTACTGCCCGTGGCTGGCGGCAGCTCTACAATTTACTCCCAAATTCACTCTTTATAGGCTCGTTTCTGAAACTGCCTCTTCTCCCCACCTTTGATGAGGCAGGCGAGAGAAACTCCCGATAGATATTAGTGCAGACGTGAACAGTGAGCAGTCGACTCGCCCTGACTGCTGTTAAGTAATGCAAGTCTATTTGGGATAGCATGCCATGTAGGCCTAGTGCATATAGAAGAGGTTCCAACCTGATTTTGGGTACAACTGGAATATATAGGCTTGCTTGCTTATTTACTAACCTTTAAAGGCATACTAATTCCCAATAATTGACTGTTTGGCAGGGGGTCAAAGTTCACATTGTGTGGTTTGTAGTCTATATAAAAAAATCTAAACAACATGCTGGCCAATGTCTATAATCGTTTTCTTGAGTTGTTTTGATAATTATAAATGGTGAACATGGGCGATCTGATTGAACCCCAAACTAAAACGCAGCAGTAACAGTCACACTTGGATATGATAACAGTTTCAGGATACAATAAGTAACGATATGCTTAAAGATCTATGTAAGGCACATGTTAACTAGTTATAAGTAAATCACATGTTAACTGTACTCATTTATTTTATCTGATGTTATAAAACAGTTTAATAAGTTGCAGTCCATTGACTATTAATTTGTTTCTAATTGTGAATAAGGATTTCACTGTTAAAATTCCTTACTTTTGCGCTAATGCAAATCGAAGTTATCTATTTAATATGCATGGTTGGATTAGTGTAATGTAATTAAAATAATATTATTTAAATTATTCCAAAAGTAAAAAATGTAACTTTAAATCTATTTTGAAAGTACTCTTGCTTTCGGTAACTACAATTAATTTCTTAAACTATTTCATTGATTGGATTATGTCCCTCTGCTCTTTAGACACCGCGAGATTTATTGCTCTTTTATTTCTCTAATGGGACAAGGATTTGAAAGAACATATTTTCAGATAAAGGAAGTGGTACAGTTTTAACTCCACTACTCTGAACCAAGCCCCGTCACAGTCTCAGCAATGTTTGGATATTGCCAAACAACTCAACTCTTTAAAAAAACATAAAGAGGTCAAGAAGTTACGGCCTTATAATAGCATGCGAAGTTGTTATTGATTGTGCTCGTGTTCAGTGAACTTGTAAAAGGCCCTTCGTTCTCTGATGGCATAATGTGTCATTGTAGCTTCACACAGTGTAGGCCTATCATCATTGTGGGGTAGAACATGTTCTAAATTATTCCAGATTTAGGCTAAATGACCAACATGGCTTTTCTTGACCATAAATCTGTATGGAAATAGTTGTAAATCACTTTGGTCCCATATATAATCTTTACAACAGTTCGCCCTCATACCCTAATGAAACTTAAGATGCAAAAAAAAGGAGTCTAAACAAACTCTGCAAGCTGCTGGGTTTTACTAACGTCTCCCTCCAAAGGAATAACAATGTAAACCCTTTTTTGTCAAGGCAAAGCTAAATGCGATGTAGACCTCTCTTTCTGTGTGTCTCTGTCTCTCTCTCCCTCTCACTGACACACACACATACGCACGCACGCGCGCGCGCACGCACACACACACACTTCATTTCACCATCCCCCTCTTTCACCAACAGCCCAAAACATCAAGGGTCATTAATTGTGTTTTCTTTTCAAATCCTTTGTCACCGCAATTAACCGATTATGATCAGAAGGCTCCTTTAAATGGATTCCATGTGTGATAAGAAATGTATTACTTGTTTTCTGTCGCCTAGGAGTTACGGAAAAGAGTCATTTGAATAGCCTCTGTTTGAAGGCTTTGATCTCGCCTGTTTCTGGAGCTTCATATCATCGTTTGAGATGTGTTGCTGGCGTCTTGTGTGTTGCATAAGGAACCACGCTTGAGCGATAGATCCGTGTATATTTGCCGTTGAAAATGATGTGAAATTGTTTCATCTGCATAATTACCCTCAAAGAACTCTGTAAAAAACAGCCCTCGAGTCACTCTCCTGTGATTGTCCTCTTTTGCATGACCGAAACATTAGCCTACATGGGTTATATTATAACAATAGATACATGTATAAAGAATTTTAAAAAATAATAAAAAATAGGCCTATATTATTATTATTATTATTATTATTATTATTATTAGTGATGATGGTGATTATTGTTATTATTACTATTATTATTATTATTCCTAGTAGTAATAGTAGTAGTAGTAGTAGTAACAGTAATAGTAGCAGTAGTAATAGTGGTGGTGTGGCTGCCCCAGTGTTTGGTGCATTTGATTCATATATCCATCGTGTGTATGTTATAGAGTCAAGCGGAGAGGGCAGGTTATGGTACGCTATATGGTGTGGAGTGGAGGTAAGAGAGAGAGCTGAGAGTCTTAATGTTTGATGGCTATGCCCGTTTCCCGGGTCGTTGTGAAAGTGTTAAGTTAGTGCATCTGTGTTTGATTGGGGTTATAAATCAGACAGAGTCCTAGGGGCCCTGACAGGTCCCGGGGATGAGACACGTGTCCATCCAAACGCGGAGCGCCTCCGAGGGGACACTAAATGGCAGATATGTCGTTCACACTCACACTTCCAACCACCTTTTATATTATAACACAAAGAAAACACGAAAGTTGGCCGTTCCAATATTCAGCATTTCCATACACGTGTGACACTTGACACACATCTTACACTAAATTCTTCACCTATTTTAGTTGAACTCATTCAACTAACACATTCCTCCCTCAATCTGAAGGCAAATATCAATGTTGAATTTCTCAGCTCAGCTGTAAAGTCTGGGCCCTCCGTTCTCTCTGCTGCAGGTTGGTGTGTGTGTCTGAGTGTTATTGACTGCTATGTAGTGATTACCATGCCGGTTGGATGGCATCAGCCACTCGCTGTAATTAATAACCTCATAATCCAGGTTCGGTTGGGTGTCAAGATGCCAGCACGTTAAAGGGGAACACGGAGGTTCGGCACTGAGTTTATGGAAACAAGGCGTAGCATTATAGTATATATGAGAAATGGTAGATGCTATTATCCCTCCCAGACAATGATATCAGCTCCAAAAGAAGATTAAAGGTTTAAACAAGTAGGCCTACATAGACATAGACCTAGTTCTTGGAAACCGGATCTCATCATTAAAACTAAACTGAGATTGATGAGATTTAATCTCGCTGTCAATATTGCTCTGAGATTTATCATATTCAAATAAACTGCAACAGCAATGCATAAGTCACCACTGTAGTTGTTTTGCAAACGATGAACAGACATATGATGGTACAAAGACGGGGATGTAATACGATTAGGGATGTTTCCTACATATTTTTATATATTGATTCATGGAATTTCAATTCTGACTCCCTTGCTTTGTTTTAATCCGAATTATTTACAAGACAAAAATGGTTTTGTCAAATTCATATAGCGGAGTTCTTAAAGGTAGCCTAATCTTTGTGAGCGATAGTCTTATAAAGATTATATATTTTTTTCCTGGAAGGGAAGTCTTGGTACATACATACAAAATTAGATTGTATAAGATTGTTTTTAACAGGCCTAACCTGTTTACAAATAGCTATGGCTTTCCATGCAACATGAATAACATCAGTGAATATTAAATCAATTAAACCACTTGTAATTATTATTATTAATATCATTACTACTATTATTAGGCTATTATTATTATTGTTATTATTATTATCCTCATCATCATCGTTATTTTATGACACTATTATTATTTACATCAACATTATTTGTGTTGTTGTTCATGTAAAATATTTATTTTCCTCGATGTTTTAGTTTCCAGTCTATCACTTTAAATGTATATCCACCACAATACGCAACGTGTTAATTACTTATCGTTGCCATTGTTGACGCTAACACTTTGCATTCATTAACAACTCAGGCGGTAATCACCCATGCAGCTTTTCATTTCTTGACAACTTTCTCTCTGAAGTCAAATGGTTACATGCTAACAGTTTGATGTCCCAAATTAAAAGAGTGATTTGAGTCCGATCCGCTTGCCAATTGTTAGAAGCGTCCGCAACGGTGTAAAACGGTGTAAGAAAACACAACTTGACCATAGACTTCTAGCATACGTGAGTCCAAATCACTCGATACGGGCAAACAGCATACATTTCTTAGGTCTTTCTTTCCAGTGGACATGCCTTAACTGAGTCGCGGCTGCACATACGTGAGACACATGCATTAGAAGAAAACTGGAGACACTAGGTTTATGTGAAGTTAATCACTCAACAACACTGAAATATTTACTAGTTGTGCAAATGACCACAAATTGTGAATTAACACTAAAATGGGGTAGGGCTCAGTCGAACAAATAACAAATGTAATTATTGGCGAGCCATCAAATGAGATTTGAAAACCATTCAAATAAGAGATCGCGACGTCAGTGCACTTATCCAGGGGAAATACAGGAGAGAGAGAGAGAGGCGCGCGGCAGAGCGAGAGTGTGTATAGGGGGTGAGATTTGAGAAATGGGAGGGGCTTCTAAACGACTAGAAATGTCAATCAGAGGAAAGAGTCGCAATAATCTAAGGCAATCTGTAAGGACCTGACCTTAGTCCATCCAGATCAATAGGGAAGTGAAGGAGGAAGGCGCAATCGGATCGTTTACACTGGCTGTTTTTGAGGAAATATAGACTTCCCTTACACTTTGTTGTATTCACTGTAAAGTGGATATCGCAGTACGCACCGCGAGGGCGATTCTCTGCTTTTTGTGATTGCAGCAGACTTTTTTCTACGACCATGTCTTTCCCGCAGCTGGGATATCAGTACATCCGACCGATATACCCACCGGAGCGCCAGGGTATCAGCAATGCCCGAGCCGGGACGGAGTTGAGCCCGTCCGGGACACTCTCAAACGTTCTCTCAACTATGTATGGATCACCTTTCGCCGCAGCAGCACAGGGCTATGGAGCATTTCTGCCCTATTCAAACGATATATCCATTTTCAATCAATTGGTGAGTGCCTTTGCTAATTTATGCCTCTGGTTTCCTTCATTTGCTTTTCCCCCATCCAGACTAAAAAAGGAGAAAGGGCGCAGTGACGTTACGTTATTGAGACAATGGTCCATTCAGGACTAAACAAGAAGACTCGTTGGTGAACTTTGTTATTGACTCCTTGTTTTGTAAATAGTTAAAGTAGCTAAAAAGTAGCACAACAACCGAAATGTCAGTCGAAAATCCATGTTTAGACCAATAGAAAATAAAGAAAACAACTGAAATCAAAAGCAATATATGGCATTGGATCTTACAGAGGTTAAAAGTGTGAATACATGCATCTTCAAATACATTGAAATGTTTTTGCAATTGGTAGAGAAGTGTTATAAATCAAATAGTTTTGTCGGGAACCGAAATTGTGCGTAACAAATAAAAATGTGTAACTTTTACATATGGTAATGCTTTTGTTGGTCGTAAACGCAGAAATCACAGGTCCTATGTAAAGAAAGATAAATGTGGTGATACTGGCTTTATCTTGCATATATTAGCCTATATGATTTTGTCTTATTTAACATAAAGTAGAATTTCATTTTGCAAACATCATTAATCTATCATACTATCTCACACATCCCATTGGGTCTCTGCTCTTTGTCTTTTAGGGTGCTCAGTATGAGTTGAAAGACAGTCCAGGCGTACAAGGACACCCAGGATTTGCCCACCATCACCCAGCGTTTTACCCATATGGCCAGTATCAGTTTGGTGACCCGTCCAGACCCAAAAATGCGACCAGGGAGAGCACGAGCACACTGAAGGCCTGGCTAAGCGAGCATCGTAAGAACCCCTACCCCACCAAGGGGGAGAAGATCATGCTGGCCATCATCACCAAAATGACCCTCACCCAAGTTTCCACCTGGTTCGCCAACGCCAGGAGGAGGCTAAAGAAGGAGAACAAGATGACATGGACTCCCCGGAGCCGCACAGACGAAGAGGGAAATGTTTACAACAGTGATCACGAGGAGGGAGAGGAAGGGGACAAGAGGGAGGATGAGGAAGAGATTGATTTAGAAAATATCGACACGGAAAATATCGAGAATAAGGACGACTTGGATGATCAGGATGACCTACACGCTGATTTAAAATTAGATGGTAGAAGCGACTCTGAGATTTCAGACGGCTATGAGGATTTACAAGGGCCGGATCAGAGATTTCTGAAGGCTGTAGTGAAGGAGGGCAAAGACATTCACGTGGACCGGGGCGAACACTTCCACCACCACCATCACTCTTTTGAAATTAAAGCCTCACAACCGAATGGCGAACAAGTGAAACTCAATCCTGTGTCCATCAACTCGCCCCCATCAGAAAATAACGCGGCCCCGGCCCAAAAGCCAAAGATTTGGTCTTTGGCGGAGACAGCAACAACTCCTGACAATCCCCGCAAATCTCCACAAATGAATGGCAGCAACACAGTTGGGCCCGCGGCCCAGACCATAATCAGCCCTCACCACAGACTCATCTCTTGTCCTGTTGGAAAAATCCAGAACTGGACAAACCGAGCTTTTTCTGCCCACCAGCTCGCATTACTGAACTCTAACCATTACCTTGGACTGGCGAACCAGGCTTCGGCTAACGGGCTCGCCCTCTACAGCAGGCAGCAACACACGCAGGACAAGAGTCATAGCTCAGACACAGCCGTCACAGGTACATGTCACCAACACTGAGGCTGGCGAGCCTGACTGTATAACAAACTGTTCATTATTACTCTATTTCAGACTTTTACTTATCCCTCTTTAACGCATTAGCCTACTTAAATAGGCCTGTTCTGGACAGACATTTTGAGGCCGTAAAGATGATCATAAAAAGTGTGTTTCCATGCTGTCGTTTATGTGACAGAATAAGGTGGCTTTGAAGCTTTGAACTGGGGGAATACAGACAGAGGTGGTCGAAATAAAATGCATTGGTTTTTAATGTTATTATCAGCTGGTTTGTTGTGAGAATGGATTATTATTCATGTCTGAAAATTATTTTTAAATTCAGCAGTTGGCCCCATATTTCTTTGTCACATACCTACTTCAGTATTGTACGTGCTTGTATTTAACCCGTGACTGACGTGAAGATCCCCAGGCAGTAAAATAAAGTATAGACTAAATTCACTGCGACAGTGCTGTGCTCTAGTTATAGACGGGAAAATGAATGCATTTTTTAAATGTATTTTATTGCCATTATTATTTCAGAGAGATCTAGTGCCTTGGAAGCAGAGAAAAAGTTGTTAAAAACAGCCTTCCACCCAGTTCATAGACGGTAAGAGACTGTCATCTTTATGTTATTTGGATATATTATTTTTGATGCACATCCTATTTTATCGTTGACTACCACATTTACTCAAACTGTAGCCCGTGTGTTGTATTTGTAAGACATCGAATAGATGGATTACTCCGTGCTTGTGTTATTTCGTTTAGGCCTCAAAATTATATTTGCATATTTGTCATGCAAAAATCCCAGCTCAAATTTACTACATTGGTTTTATAACCGGCTCTCATTTTCCAAAAGCAATCACTTTATATCACTTAAACTTTTCAAGCAATTCATTACCTTGCAGTTGTAGGTTATTATTATTTTCCCTTTGCTGAGTGTATTTATTTTCTTGACCCGTGTGTTGCAGGCCTCAGAATCAACTCGAAGCAGCCATGGTTCTGTCAGCTCTCGCCTCCTCCTAGACTTTGACTTTTTCTCTTTCTTTTTATGATTTTATTTGAATCTGTTGTAAGGAATGTAAAATAAGAATAATACATCTGTGTATACTTACCTTGTAAGCATGTCCTGTGTAAACCTGCTAATGTTATAATGTATGAACCAGTAGTCTGTGAGTTTTCTTTTTCTTTTTCTAAGTTCTGTGAGGATTTGATGTTCAAAATGTTTTGTATATAAAGTTAAGAAAATGTACATACTTGTGAACCAAATTGTACAAGAAAGTCTATATTTTGGCTAATAAATGAACTGCTGCAAACTTTATTCAAATCGCTTGTGATTTTTGGGAAGATGTTTGCCTGATGATTGTTTTGTGAAAGCAGAATTAGCTGTTGTGGGCGTTAGATGTTACGAATTAGATTTTGAAGTGGTGCAGAATTGCAGTGCTTTGCTTTTTGCATGTGTGTTTGTCAGTCTGCGTGGCCTACGGCGAATAGGCTTCATCATACTTGGTTGTGATAAGTAAATATTCTAGCAGGATTTGAGGCATTTTCATATAATTACTTAAGAGTAATTAGCTGACTATTGCATCGTACATTTGGATATTACTGTTCTGGGATTATCCTTATTGAGGCGTAACAGACGAATTAAAATGAATAATTCTTTCATTAATTTTCGTCTGAAGTTGTATGGCATATGAAGAGAAATTATGTAGGCCTACTGACTATTTTAATATTTGGATGGAACTATTTTGGACTGAGAGGTTAAACATCGTATAGGCTGGCTATGCGTACATGGGTTATGGTGTTGTATGTACGATGCAATCTCAGTTCGCGTGTAATATTTGTGTTAGCACTACTACATGTTTTTTTATGCATCTTCAATTTGGTCAGCCGTTGTGGGCTGCACTGCTAACCATATGACACCAATACATTGTGATATCATTTATTTAGGTTTGTTTCAACATCTAAGATCATTTGCATGTCAGAAGCGTTGTGAGACAAAGTTTATGTAAAGTTGGAGTTGGAGCTCCCTCTACAGTCAAATCTAGTCACCATCGTCGATTCTGCGGTCTGGAGAAGACAGGGATATGGATATTTCTCTGGTTTTCAATATGAAATCTTTGATCAAAGCAGCCTTACCTAAATCACAACTTTGTATTGTAATTATTAATATGTTATCAAGCCATTGAAAAAAATATTTTATATAGGCCCATCGTAAAAGCGTTTGTCATGGGTTGGCATGCATTAAAAATACCTTTTCCAGCGTTACACTCAATTGACCTAAAATGGTTTAGGGATATGATCATTTCATTCTTAACAATTAATAGATCAATATTTTTTATATGACCTTTATTTGTACATATGAACTTGTTCCTGCTGCATAAACACCATTGTTAATTAACAGGCCATATGAACAAATAAAATAAATGGGGCGCATAATCACACAATTCGTTGTTTCGGTATCCTTTACTTTAGTGCTTTTCCCTCTCAGTTTATTTCACTTCACAAAAAAGTATTAAACGTTTAAATTGTACATTTCAACCCCCTCTTCAAAATGGTTGAAAGGTGTTGTAGGCCTATGACCATTCCCCCAACTTATCAAGGAAAGAAAAAACAGGCTCGGCCTACTGCAACAAAAGAACCAAGAAAAAACAGGCTCGGCCTACTGCAACAAAAGAACCAAGAAAAAACAGGCTCGGCCTACTGCAACAAAAGAACCAAGAAAAAACAGGCTTGGCCTACTGCAACAAAAGAACCAAGAAAAAACAGGCTCGGCCTACTGCAACAAAAGAACCAAGAAAAAACAGGCTCGGCCTACTGCAACAAAAGAACCAAGAAAAAACAGGCTCGGCCTACTGCAACAAAAGAACCAAGAAAAAACAGGCTCGGCCTACTGCAACAAAAGAACCAAGAAAAAACATTACATCCTGTCGAATTTGCGACATGTTTGCAGTCAATTGTGTAGTGAAATTAAGCGCATATTTCGAAATAGAAACGAAATACGTGAAAATAAGACACTTCTGTAGATTTATGAATCTGTTTGAATTATCCAATTCAATAGTCTTCTTCAAAAACCTGCATGTTTTTTTCTAGAAAATAGAAGAATTACAGACAATATGGTTTTCAAATTGTATGGGGAGCCCCAGATATCCTTTTTTCCTCTTTGTTGAAGTTAAAAAATTCGAACAAATGGCGCATTATGTCACACATTCCACCAATTGAGCCGCTTTGTTTTCAGGGCCCGCTCTGGGATGGTTACATAGCAGCGCAACACAACAGACAGAAAAGTCCAACATTTCCAACGGACATTCGAGGCTGTGCTTAAAGACCCAGCCGGGGGAGAAAGCTTTGGACCGGGGCTTGGTATTCTACTAAGTAGGCTGGCCTTCTCGCGCTCCTCTCACCATGCTGCCTTCCTGTCCAATCAATTATCTTCCTGAATGCCCTCTATCTAACTGCGCGCGCACTATGCATATTCATAAGTCACAGCGGCTAGTTGTGACACTGATTGATGTAATCATTTCTCTGGTTTGTGCCCACTTTCACTCGGAAACGCACCGGCACCTCAAGCTCTGGCTGCACCGCGCGGCGCAGTAAGTAACACAGAGCGAGTGACCAGCATTCGCCTATCACCGATGACCCACTAAAAACACATAGCACAGGTCACGAGAGAGAACGCGCTTCTCATACCAATAAATATGCCCAAAGATTTGTAGGTTGTTAAAATTAACTCTAGCCTACAATGAAACTTAAAGCCACAGTATAAAAGTACATCATATTTGATACATTTAAATGTAACCAAAATATCCAGTATCACTCTTCCTCTCAGAATCAGACATGTTTATTATGTATTAAAATGTAGTCAAATTGACAGAATAGATTGACATGATATTACATAATTTTTAATCAAAAACAGGAATTACAAATACTTTTTCCTGTCAGTGATAATACTTGCAGTGGAATAATAAACTATAAGAACCCCCACAACTATCTCCCCTCCTACTCACACATACAAATGTGTGCGCACGTTCATTACGATCATAAATATTGATGATGATTTCCTCAGTGTTCTGGGGGATGTTAGCTGATAAGGGAGCTTCTGGAACAATCTCTCTTGATCATGAGAATTCAATCGGAATGCTACTGAAAGGACAGTGATCGTTGTTCAGAGTGCAGAGGACCTCTTCTGATTCGTGCATGAAATTAGGGATTACAATTCCTCAGTACAAACTAACGAATCATGCCTGTGTCTATGACGCCATATGTGTCCAACCTGCTACGGGTTGAACAGAGCAAATGGAATGCATTAGCTAACATTTCGCTCAGAGCTACACACCACAGCGCATGCAGGGGCCACTTCCAGCGGGGCACGGTGTGTCACTCATTTCCCCGCGTTAAGTGGATGTCCTCGTGCCTATTGAACAATAATCAACACTGACTCCTCTTTTATTTCCTCGCTCCCAGCGATGTTAAATACTCTGACTGATTGATTCGCCAGAGAGTATGGTTTAATACCACAACGGATAAAAAAGGAAAGGCAACACACAGTTACGGATGGACACCTTTCTTGTGCGCATTTATACACAGAAAAGAACAAGACAAACATGATCAAAACGAACATAATTTTTACAAAAATCAGTGTCCTTAATATAAATGCAGCAGTGCAGATATCATCTTCATGAGGAATATTACATGTGAGAATAAACAGAAATACACACACATTTTAGTTTTTATAGACAAGTTCATTCTTGTGCTTGTTGGGCAGTTCTATTTTACATTATAAAGTGAGAGTGATCTGAGGTGAGCCTCATGCACCAAGGCTGTGGGAAACCCAGTTCCTATTGACATGCTGCAAATAAATGGCATTTCAGTCCATCACTAATCACATGTCCTTTGTTGTCCTGAGTGCTGCTCACATCCAGCATCAATGAATAAAGACAGAGGTACATAGCTACGCCCTGCAAAAAAAGGAATGCATTGTTAAAAACAGATTTTGAGGGGGGGGATCCAAGATAGAAGATAGAATCATGAAAAGGAAATCTAATCTGTAATTCTGAGCTGTGCATTGATCCAGAGAGGAGGGTGGGCAGACAGGACGGATGGATCGGACGCACGGACGCGGTAGTGCCAGGTTGGACGGTGTAGTAGTGGGGCTGGTGGAGGGGCCTGGCCTTACCAGGCAGCCAATGGAGCCATCAGAGAGAGATGGAGGACCCATGTGAATGGAGAGAACGAGAACAGAGGAGTAAATAAACAGAAGAAGGGGCCAGAGGTGCCCTGTGAAAGAGAAGGCATGCCCAAATAAAGAGGGTCAGCCTCATGTTTTCACCTCATCCTCCCCTTCTGTCATTGCGACCCCCCACTGACACAGAGACAGACAAATGTCATCTCCTTTGTGGCCCCAGTCCAGCTTTGAAGAGGACCACTTTCTTTGTCCTGTGAGCTAATCCCTTTATGAGGCACTGCTGATATTCCCTGTCCCCTACAACACACACACACACACACACACACACACACACACACACACACACACACACACACACACACACACACACACACACACACACACACACACACACACACACACACACACACACACACACACACACACACATGCACGCGCACGCACACACACACACACACACACACACACATGCACGGACACACACACACACACACACACACATGCACGGACACACACACACACGGCACCCGGCAGGCCCAGAGGGCTGCCCTTTAAAACCCACCCACCCTGGGTGTTAGTCTGTGACCACAGGAGAAGAGATCATCTCAGAGAGAACACATATCCCACCGCAACGATATATCTCTGGTACACAGGGTTACAGGCCTTTCCACACCAGTCCAACGTGTTATTGAGTTTCCTTTACACATTGGATTTGAAAAGAGCTATACAGAAAAGCTCTCTCTGTAGTATGTCAAAGATGTGGACCTGCAACTCATGTGCCCCAATGTATGTTTTATAGCCCATATTTATTATTAACTGTGGAAGTGGTGCACAAACAGGTTAAGGAATGGTCAGTGAGAGAGAGAGAGTAAAGAGGGTTGTTCTGTTTTCCCCAGGCCTACTACAGAGGACAAAAGGCCGGGAAGGAGTGAAATTCTCCTGGGCCGGAGCAGGAGAGAGGGAGGGCACCGATTTCATGCCTATTGTTGATGGGGGTTAGAAAGAGGAATTCTTTCACTGAATCCGAAAGGCAACAAGTGGGGAATGGGGGACAGGCGGACAGAGGGAGAGGCATCTAGGCTTTTGCCGTTCACCCATCTGTAAGATTGTGCTTTTCTCAGCCCCCGTTAGACTCATCCCTCAGCCTCGCCCAAGTTACAGGGCAATTATGGAAATGCAGCTTTAAAGCAGAGCACTGCTCTCTTTATGTTCTTCCCCCTGACAAAGCAAAGGGCTCGGGCCTTTTTATCCCACCCCTCTATTAAACATGCTTCTGCACTACCATGCATATGTTCTGACTTTATCCTTTTTGTCACTCAATGGAGTTGCATCTGTTGGTAAAGATTCAACTAAAGACTGGAATAAAGAATGAAATGTAGATATATGAGTGTATTTCTGAAAGTGTTTTTGTTAACTTCTTTATGGGGGTGGTATATTGTTAAATTCCTGACTTTATCATATGGGTCTGTTGAAAGAGTTTGTTGACTATTGAAGATGAGCCGAGAGCTGGTGTATAAAATGTCTCTCGCTTGCCGGCCTCATTGCTCTGTGGAAGAGCTGCATGGTTTTACCAGCAGAAGAGACAGAGAGAGGGGCAGAGAGAGAGAGAGAGAGAGAGAGAGAGAGAGAGAGAGAGATCTCCACTCTCCACCCCACGGCCTCTCCTCACACGTCACTAACAGAGGCACAGCAACCAGCCACTCTACTCTTTCTCAGCTTTGTACATTAGTCAGCGGTGTAGCACAGAATTTAGCCGCATGGTGCGATCTAATAAGACACATTTTCTTCTGCTTTTGAGATGATCACACAGGAGTGAGGTCTCTAGCAGGGCGAAGGGAGAGGCTCTCCGCACACAGCAGAGGCCTTGTACGACAGCACCTTTACACCACCAACACATCTAACACATGCCAATACTGGCCCTTTCACTCATCACTGTTAATGAGAGGACATATTTTGGACGTTTCCAATATTTGTACAGACTTCATACATTGCATACAGGCCCCTTTATTCCCAATCACATGCAGGCATTGACACTGGTTGAGTTCCAAGTCACATTCTATTCCCTATGTAGTGTACTACTTTTGACCAGGGCCCTATACTACTTTTGACCCATAGAGCGCTGGTCAAAAATAGTGCACTTTCTAGGGAATAGGGTGCCATTTGTGTGAATATAATGCAATGTGTTCCAAGAAGGAGAGATCCTGTCTAGTCTCCTAGATGTAGAAGGACAAGAGGAAAACTTCTTGAGTCTCTAGGACGTGATTAGCTGGATGGTGGCTGGTAAAGGGAACTTAATCAATTCTTCCTCCTTGGAACACTGTCAAACAAGTCCTTTCTTACATCTTGCCATGAATACATTACAGACTGTGTGTGATTGATTAGAGACCCTCTGGAGAGGGTGAACAGATGAACCCAGTCCCTCAGCTTGATTAATAGACTTTATTAAGAGACTGAGCTCCTTTTTAATAATAGTAATGTAATAGGGAGTCTACCCACTACTATCACTACTCTGGTTTCTCTCCTTCTCCTTCTCGGTTTCTCTCCTTCTGGGTTTCTCTCCTTCTCCTTCTGGGTTTCTCTCCTTCACCTTCTCAGTTTCTCTCCTCCTTCTCAGTTTCTCTCCTTCTCCTTCTCAGTTGCGCTCCAAATGGCACCCTATTCCCTATATTTTGGCCCAAGAAAGTAGTGCGCTACATAGGGAATATGGTGCCATTTTGGATGCAGTCCTCCTCTCCTTACTCTCTCTTCTTTGATCCATATCCCTGTATACATTGCATTATATTCATTCATTCCCAGCATCTCCATCAAGCCATATCCATCACATGGCTATCAGCATGGCACCGTGGAGTTTGGAATGTTTCCACTTTGCACACAGAGCAGGAACACAATGGGTTTCTGTTTTGTCTTTTGTGTCTCTCACGCTGCACAATATGAAAGCATTAAAAAGTCAATTGTTTTTTGTATCTTTTGCAAACAGTCTCTCTTGGCAATTTGGGAGACAGGATTAATGTTGTGTACTGCTCCACATGCAGTTAACAGCCAAATTAGAATGACTCAATACTGGATTCATAAAACGTTCTTGATCGTCAATATATCATAACTGAAATGATGGTTTTATTGCTCTGCACCTCGGTGGCAGAACTGGTTATCAGTGTTATGACACAGCACAGATTGTTTGTGTAGTGTGTGTGTGTGTGTGTGTGTGTGTGTGTGTGTGTGTGTGCCAATCAGAGAGAAAGAGATCACCACAGATGGAGAGTATTTAGGCTCACTCTACAGACAGACAATAAGCTGATGATCAGTCTGCAAGTATAGTACAGTGTGGGCGTGGCAAGGCGGTTGGTTGGGTACAGGTCTGAACTCCCTACGAGGAAGCTAGTCAGCCAATAGCCACCCAGTCAGAGCTCCACTGCTTATCAGTGTGACTGAAACAAGAGAGCAGTGCTACGGTACAGGGCAAGCCAGGCCAGCCAGGGGACACACACAGACACCACCACTTATCAACATAGCTAAATGTTGCAATACACGACTGTGATGTTGGTGATTTATTCAAACAGTGATACTACTGATAGGGGCATTCACAGCCACCACATTCCAGCTCTGACCAAGACAGGTTATGTTTGCTTTATTGAGGCAATCTAGACGGCCACATCCAGGGGATGACATCACTGCCTAGCCTAGCCTAGCCAGCCCAGACCAGACATACAGCAAACAGTGTGTGTGTACCTGAGTGTGTGTACCTGTGTGTGTGTTTGTGTGTGTGTGTGTGTGTACCTGTGTGTGTGTGTGTGTGTGCGTGTGCATGTGCATATGTGTGCGTGTGTGCGTACCTGTGTGTGTGTGTACACCTGTGTGTGTGTGTACCTGTGTGTGTGCATACCTGTGTGTTGTGTGTGCATACCTGTGTGTGCGCGTGCGTTCCTCTGTGTGTGTGTGTGTTGTTGTGTGTGTGTGTTGTGTGTGCGTACCTGTGTGTGTGCGTGCGTTCCTCTGTGTGTGTGTGTGTGTTTTGTGTGTGTGTGTGTACCTGTGTGTGTGTGTGCGTACCTGTGTGTGTGTGTGCGTACCTGTGTGTGTGCGTGTTTTCCTGTGTGTGTGTGTGTGTGTGTGTGTGTGTGTGTGTGTGTGTGTGTGTGTGTGTGTGTGTGTGTGCTGCTTGCTTGTTGTAAACGTGGGTAGGCAGCAGGTCGATACTGCAGGTGTGAGGCCTTAGCTGTATAATGATGATGCCTACAAGCGTTGGAGATGTAAACTCAGGTTATTGATCTCCAACCCTTCAATACGGTGAGGAGTCTAACAGACAGAATCAAGGTCATCCATGTCTGACTGTCTGTTTAGGCGCCCATGGCCAGTCTTCACTCTAGTTCAAAAAGTATTTGGGACTTTTCTATTGGTTCCTTTGCAGCAGGAAAGATAAATCAAGCACCGTATTTGAAATGGTTTAAAATAGTAAATTAACCCTGCTCTGGTCCACTTGGAGAGGAGAGGACGAGAGAGTAGTGGAGAAGAGGAGAGGACAGGAGGCAAAAAGCACTCCTTTCTTCCCAACTTCTCTCTTTGTGCTTAGATAAACTTGTTGTCAGGCACATTGTTGCCCACTCCATGTGACACCTCACTTTGATAATGGTCTTGCCATGCAAATGACAGAGCGTGGGAGAGCAGCAACACCAATTGTGTGCATGTGTTTTGTTTGTGTGTTTTGTGTGTACAATTTTTGCATGCATTTTGTGCATATATGCGTCTGTTTTTTTGTGCATGTGTGTGTGTGTGTATTTGAGAATGAAAGGGTGTATGACAGAACTATTCAAAAGTACGAGAGGTGCTTTGTGTGAAATGGACATATAGAGGAATGTTCTACGTTTGAAGGGAGTTATCAGTACTGATTATCCAACCAAACCAAACCAAACTACTCATCATGCTAGTTTGTGCTGAAATTGGTTGTTGTGTGCTGCTGGAGCCAAGGTTGATTCATAACACCCCTCACGCTGCCAGTCAGAGACTGAGTCCCAAATGACACCTTATTCCCTATAGAGTTCACTACTTTTGAACAGGGTCCATAGGGTTTAATTTGGGGATGCAGTCAGAAAGACTGGAAGAGGGAGGTGGGGATTCTTTTCGGAAGTGGCAGAAGAAGCGCATGGGCGAGCCGGGCAGCACCCCATGAATGTTCCCCCTCCATCCCCAGCTGAGAGCCTCCTCTCTGGGCTTTGTCTAACAAGGAGAAGGGGGCACAATGAAGTGGCGCTCTCAGAAACAGGGAGGGGTTGGCGCTGTGTCACTTTGTCCTCCCTCTGAGGGGGCAGTGAGTACGTGCCGCCCTCTCTGTTGTCATGCTAAGACCACAGCACCACTCACTGGAACTGTATCCCCAGTATCCCCCATTCACAGACAGCCCAGCTCAGCCCACATCACACTCACACAGTACAGGGAAGGAGAGAAACATGGAGGACATTCAATTTCCTTCTCTAATACCCCATGCTTCCTCAAAGACAAAAGCTTGAGTATTTCTCAAAGAAATTATCTCTGCTCCCATGCAGGAGCCATGGAAAGGAAACGCTTGGTTAGTTGATGAAGAGGAGGGGTTAGGAGTTTGGACCCTCAGGTCCTATGGGACCATCACAATCTTCATAGCGTAGCCTAGTTTTCCTCTGGGATTGACCATGGGAAAAGGCATGTCTAATGTCATTTCACAGGTAGATAAAGCTTGGAGATTGGAGAGTAATTGCCAGTAATAACAGATAGTTCTCAGAAATCCCCTGAGACATATCTCCTTCTTCTCTTCAATTTTCCAATAAAGATTCGCTGCAAATTTAGTTATGCAGGCTAACGAAATATACAAACTCTGACCTGTGACCTTTGTACTCTAGTTTGAAGGTCACGGCTCTCCTTTACATACACAGATGAGGTCCTCTATCCGGAAATGATAAGACAAACAACAGAGAAGAGGTAAGGTCAGCGAGTTAAAGCAACAGCTGAGATGACAGTTAATTGGCTGAGGGCGGTTGTAACTGTCATCTATTTCCCCCAGGCTGACGAGTCTGACAGGGGAACCTTCCCTGGCCTCTGCCTCTCTCTCTCTCTCTGCCTCTCTCTCTCTCTCTCTCTCTCTCTCTCTCTCTCTCTCTCTCTCTCTTTCTCTTTCCCCCCCCACTCCAACAAGCATCTTCACTCATCAGCTGTCTTTCTCCCATAGTTCAACCAGTGGACATGCAGGGGGGAAATTATTATATTTATATTACTTATAAATGTGAATATTATTTCATTATCTAAATCATAGTGTATCTCATTGCGATACACAATAAACACAATGACAAATGGGAAAGTCATGAATCACGGATGTGTAGACGTACAACCTGTCTATGAATCAACTGGCAGAAGTGGTCCTATTATAGTGAAAGGTCTCTTATCCTACCAGCATGGGACCCTTCCAACCCCAGTTCAAAGGACAGGCTGACTGAGAGAGCATCGATAAGCTGGTGTGTAGGTATCATCCAATACACTCTAATGAGTTGTTTAGTCCTCTCTGTCAGTCACAGGTATTAGTGATACATGGAAAACAGCCTACTGAGGCAGGGACACATCAATGTAGAATAGTGGGGATTGGTAAAGCTCTCTGCCTCGCCTGCGTGTCTGAGACAGAGAGAGAGACGTAGAGAGACGGAGGAGTGATGGTTTTTGCAGAGTCTGTCTGTCTGTCTGTCTGTCTGTCTGTCTGTCTGTCTGTCTGTCTGTCTGTCTGTCTGTCTGTCTGATTTAGCAGGGCCTGGTCCCCGGTCTGGTCCTGGCTACGGTGCGGTGTGAAAGGCGGTGTGAGAGAGGTTGTGTGTGAGGGAGATAATGGTCCTTTGTCCACGCCACTCAGCACTCCACTGGCACACAGCTGGCACACAGCTGACCATCCCTTACCCAACCCCCCCAACCCCCCAGTCCCGGCCCGCTACAGAATGCCAGACATACAGTGTAAAGGAATAGGGGTAGAGTGGGTTAAGAGAGAAAAACATTAGTGTTAATGTGGAAGAGGAGATGTGAGGAGGTGAAAGGAAGAAGTCACATGGCACAGGGGCCTCCTGCTGCCCCCAGGATCCATCTGCAGCTCTGCAGGACTCAACAGGAGGAGATCCATAAGTGATGGACAGGTGTTCCTCAGCAGCTAGCCAATGATGTTGATTAAGGCAGCCCACCGCACCTCTCTGACTGAGGGGTTGTGTAAAATGCAGAAGACACATTTAGGTTGAATGCATTCAGTTGTGTAACTGACTAGACATAATACTCTTTAGGCCAACAACCCCCTCTAGTCTGGAGCCCAGTCACATCGCTCTATAGGCTCTCTACACACTCCCTATACTGTTGAAATTCCCTCATTTCTCCTATGTCATCCCTCTTGCCCACCTAACACCTACCTTAACTCTGGCTCCAACCCTAACCTAACTCTGGCTCCAACCCTACCCTATCTCTGGCTCCAACCCTACCCTAACTCTAGCTCCAACCATACCCTAACTCTGGCACCAACCCTACCCTAACTCTAGCTCCAACCCTAACCCTAACTCTGGCTCAAACCCTACCCTAACTCTAGCTCCAACCCTAACCTAACTCTAGCTCCAAACCTAACCTAACTCTGGCTCCAACCCTAACCCTAACTCTAGCTCCAACCCTAACCTAACTCGGGCTCCAACCCCACCCTAACTCTAGCTCCAACCCTAACCCTAACTCTAGCTAAAACCCTACCATAACTCTAGCTCCAACCCTAACCCTAAAACTGTCTCCAACCCTAACCCTAACTCTAGCTCCAACCATAACCCTAACTCTAGCTCCAACCCTAACCCTAACTCTAGCTCCAACCCTAACCCTAACTCTAGCTAAAACCCTACCATCACTCTAGCTCCAACCCTAACCCTAACAATGGCTCCAACCCTACCCTTAACTCTGGCTATAACCCTACCATTACTCTGGATATAACCCTACCCTTAACTTCGGCTCCAACCCTACCGTAACTCAGGTCCATTAGGGAGTGTGAAATAAAGTGTGGATAGACATTAGGACATGTGCAATAAAGTGTGGACCTACATTAAGGCATGTGAATTAAAGTGTGGATAGACATTATAGCATGTGCAATAAAGTGTGGGCCTACATTAAGGCATGTGAAATAAAGTCTAGATAGATATTAGGGAGTGTGAAATAAAGTGTGGATAGACATTAGGGAGTGTGAAATAACGTGTGGATAGACATTAGGGACTGTGAAATAAAATGTGAATCGACATTAGGGAGTGTGAAATAAAGTGTGAATAGATATTAGGTAGTATGAAATAAAGTGTGGATAGACATTAGGGAGTGTGAAATAAAGTGTGGATAGACATTAGGGCATGTGAAATACAGTGTGGAGAGACATTAGGGAATGTGAAATAATGTGTGGATAGACATTAGGGAGTGTGAAATAAAGTGTGGATAGACATAAGGGCATGTGAAATACAGTGTGGATAGACATTAGGGAGTGTAGAATAGAGTGTGGATAGACATTAGGGAGTGTGAAATAAAGTGTGGAAGGTCATTAGGGAGTGTAGAATAAAGTGTGGATAGACATTAGGGAGTGTGGAATAAAGTGTGGATAGACATTAGGGCATGTGAAACAAAGTGTGGATAGACATTGGGGCATGTGAAATAAAGTGTGGATAGAAATTAGGTAGTTTGGAATAAAGTGTGGATAGACATTTGGGCATATGAAATACAGTGTGGATAGACGTTAGGGAGTATAGAATAAAGTGTGGATAGACATTAGGGAATGTGAAATAAAGTGTGGATAGACATTTGGGCATGTGAGATAATGTGTGGATAGACATTAGGGCATGTGAAATAAAGTGTGGATGGTCATTAGGGAGAGTGAAATAAAGTGTGGATAGACATTATGGCATGTGAAATAAAGTGTGGATAGACATTAGGGAGTGTGAAATAAAGTGTGGATAGATGTTAGGGAGTGTGAAATAACATGTGGATAGACATTATGGCATGTGAAATAAAGTGTGGATAGACATTAGGGCATGTTAAAAAAAGTGTGGATAGACATTAGGGAGTATAGAATAAAGTGTGGATAGACATTAGGGAATGTGAAATAAAGTGTGGATAGACATTTGGGCATGTGAGATAATGTGTGGATAGACATTAGGGAGTGTGAAATAAAGTGTGGGGATGGTCATTAGGGAGTGTAGAATAAAGTGTGGATAGACATTAGGGAGTGTGAAATAAAGTGTGGATAGACATTAGGGAGTGTGAAATAAAGTGTGGATAGACATTAGGGAGTGTGAAATAAAGTGTGGATAGACATTAGGGAGTGTGAAATAAAGTGTGGATAGACATTAGGGAGTGTGAAATAAAGTGTGGATAGACATTAGGGTGAGTGAAATAAAGTGTGGATAGACATTATGGCATGTGAAATAAAGTGTGGATAGACATTAGGGAGTGTGAAATAAAGTGTGGATAGATGTTAGGGAGTGTGAAATAACGTGTGGATAGACATTATGGCATGTGAAATAAAGTGTGGATAGACATTAGGGAATGTGATATAAATTGTGGATAGACAATAGGGTATGTGAAATAAAGTGTGGATAGACATTAGGTAGTGTGAAATAAAGTGTTGGTAGACATTAGGGTATGTGAAATAAAGTGTGGATAGAAATTAGGTAGTTTGGAATAAAGTGTGGATAGACATTAGGACATGTGAAATAACGTGTGGATAGACATTAGGGAATGTGATATAAAGTGTGGATAGACATTAGGGAATGTGATATAAAGTATGGATAGACATTAGGGAGAGTGAAATAAAGTGTGGATAGATGTTAGGGAGTGTGAAAGAACGTGTGAATAGACATTAGGGAGTGTGAAAAAAAAGTGTGGATAGACATTAGGGAGTATAGAATAAAGTGTGGATAGACATTAGGGAATGTGAAATAAAGTGTGGAAACACATTTGGGCATGTGAGATAATGTGTGGATAGACATTAGGGAGTGTGAAATAAAGTGTGGATGGTCATTAGGGAGTGTAGAATAAAGTGTGGATAGACATTAGCGAGTGTGGAATAAAGTGTGGATAGACATTATGGCTTGTGAAATAAAGTGTGGATAGACATTGGGGCATATGAAATAAAGTGCGGATAGAAATGAGGTAGTTTGGAATAAAGTGTGAATAGACATTAGGGAGTGTGAAATAAAGTGTGTATAGACATTAGGGAGTGTGAAATAACGTGTGGATAGACATTAGGTAGTGTGAAATAAAGTGTGGATAGACATTAGGTAGTGTGAAATAACGTGTGGATAGACATTAGGGGATGTGAAATAAAGTGTGGATAGACATTAGGGAGTGTGAAATAACGTGTGGATAGACATTAGGGCATGTGAAATAACGTGTGGATAGACATTAGGGCATGTGAAATAAAGTGTGGATAGACATTAGGGCATGTGAAATAAAGTGTGGATAGACATTAGGTAGTGTGAAATAACGTGTGGATAGACATTAGGGCATGTGAAATAAAGTGTGGATAGCCATTAGGTAGTGTGAAATAACGTGTGGATAGACATTAGGGCATGTTAAATAACGTGTGGATAGACATTAGGGAGTGTGAAATAACGTGTGGATAGACATTAGGGCATGTGAAATAACGTGTGGATAGACATTAGGGAGTGTGAAATAAAGTGTGGATAGACATTAGGGAGTGTGGAATAAAGTGTGGATAGACATTAGGTAGTGTGAAATAAAGTGTGGATAGACATTAGGGAGTGTGAAATAACGTGTGGATAGACATTAGGTAGTGTGAAATAAAGTGTGGATAGACATTAGGTAGTGTGAAATAACGTGTGGATAGACATTAGGGGATGTGAAATAAAGTGTGGATAGACATTAGGGAGTGTGAAATAACGTGTGGATAGACATTAGGGCATGTGAAATAACGTGTGGATAGACATTAGGGCATGTGAAATAAAGTGTGGATAGACATTAGGTAGTGTGAAATAACGTGTGGATAGACATTAGGGCATGTGAAATAAAGTGTGGATAGACATTAGGTAGTGTGAAATAACGTGTGGATAGACATTAGGGCATGTGAAATAAAGTGTGGATAGACATTAGGTAGTGTGAAATAACGTGTGGATAGACATTAGGGCATGTGAAATAACGTGTGGATAGACATTAGGGCATGTGAAATAACGTGTGGATAGACATTAGGGAGTGTGAAATAACGTGTGGATAGACATTAGGGAGTGTGAAATAACGTGTGGATAGACATTAGGGAGTGTGAAATAACGTGTGGATAGACATTAGGGAGTGTGAAATAACGTGTGGATAGACATTAGGGAGTGTGAAATAATGTGTGGATAGACATTAGGGCATGTGAAATAACGTGTGGATAGACATTAGGGCATGTGAAAAAAGTGTGGATAGACATTAGGGAGTATAGAATAAAGTGTGGATAGACATTAGGGAATGTGAAATAAAGTGTGGATAGACATTAGGGAGTATAGAATAAAGTGTGGATAGACATTAGGGAATGTGAAATAAAGTGTGGATAGACATTTGGGCATGTGAGATAATGTGTGGATAGACATTAGGGAGTGTGAAATAAAGTGTGGGGATGGTCATTAGGGAGTGTAGAATAAAGTGTGGATAGACATTAGGGCATGTGAAATAAAGTGTGGATAGACATTAGGTAGTGTGAAATAACGTGTGGATAGACATTAGGGCATGTGAAATAAAGTGTGGATAGACATTAGGTAGTGTGAAATAACGTGTGGATAGATATTAGGGCATGTGAAATAACGTGTGGATAGACATTAGGGCATGTGAAATAACGTGTGGTTAGACATTAGGGAGTGTGAAATAACGTGTGGATAGACATTAGGGAGTGTGAAATAACGTGTGGATAGACATTAGGGAGTGTGAAATAACGTGTGGATAGACATTAGGGAGTGTGAAATAAAGTGTGGATAGACATTTGGGCATGTGAGATAATGTGTGGATAGACATTAGGGCATGTGAAATAACGTGTGGATAGACATTAGGGCATGTGAAAAAAGTGTGGATAGACATTAGGGAGTATAGAATAAAGTGTGGATAGACATTAGGGAATGTGAAATAAATTGTGGATAGACATTAGGGAGTATAGAATAAAGTGTGGATAGACATTAGGGAATGTGAAATAAAGTGTGGATAGACATTTGGGCATGTGAGATAATGTGTGGATAGACATTAGGGAGTGTGAAATAAAGTGTGGGGATGGTCATTAGGGAGTGTAGAATAAAGTGTGGATAGACATTAGGGAGTGTGAAATAAAGTGTGGATAGACATTAGGGAGTGTGAAATAAAGTGTGGATAGACATTAGGGAGTGTGAAATAAAGTGTGGATAGACATTAGGGAGTGTGAAATAAAGTGTGGATAGACATTAGGGAGTGTGAAATAAAGTGTGGATAGACATTAGGGAGTGTGAAATAAAGTGTGGATAGACATTAGGGAGTGTGAAATAAAGTGTGGATAGACATTAGGACATGTGCAATAAAGTGTGGACCTACATTAAGGCATGTGAATTAAAGTGTGGATAGACATTATAGCATGTGCAATAAAGTGTGGGCCTACATTAAGGCATGTGAAATAAAGTCTAGATAGATATTAGGGAGTGTGAAATAAAGTGTGGATAGACATTAGGGAGTGTGAAATAACGTGTGGATAGACATTAGGGACTGTGAAAAAAAAATGTGAATCGACATTAGGGAGTGTGAAATAAAGTGTGAATAGATATTAGGTAGTATGAAATAAAGTGTGGATAGACATTAGGGAGTGTGAAATAAAGTGTGGATAGACATTAGGGCATGTGAAATACAGTGTGGAGAGACATTAGGGAATGTGAAATAATGTGTGGATAGACATTAGGGAGTGTGAAATAAAGTGTGGATAGACATTAGGGCATGTGAAATACAGTGTGGATAGACATTAGGGAGTGTAGAATAGAGTGTGGATAGACATTAGGGAGTGTGAAATAAAGTGTGGAAGGTCATTAGGGAGTGTAGAATAAAGTGTGGATAGACATTAGGGAGTGTGGAATAAAGTGTGGATAGACATTAGGGCATGTGAAACAAAGTGTGGATAGACATTGGGGCATGTGAAATAAAGTGTGGATAGAAATTAGGTAGTTTGGAATAAAGTGTGGATAGACATTTGGGCATGTGAAATACAGTGTGGATAGACGTTAGGGAGTATAGAATAAAGTGTGGATAGACATTAGGGAATGTGAAATAAAGTGTGGATAGACATTTGGGCATGTGAGATAATGTGTGGATAGACATTAGGGCATGTGAAATAAAGTGTGGATGGTCATTAGGGAGAGTGAAATAAAGTGTGGATAGACATTATGGCATGTGAAATAAAGTGTGGATAGACATTAGGGAGTGTGAAATAAAGTGTGGATAGATGTTAGGGAGTGTGAAATAACATGTGGATAGACATTATGGCATGTGAAATAAAGTGTGGATAGACATTAGGGCATGTGAAAAAAAGTGTGGATAGACATTAGGGAGTATAGAATAAAGTGTGGATAGACATTAGGGAATGTGAAATAAAGTGTGGATAGACATTTGGGCATGTGAGATAATGTGTGGATAGACATTAGGGAGTGTGAAATAAAGTGTGGGGATGGTCATTAGGGAGTGTAGAATAAAGTGTGGATAGACATTAGGGAGTGTGAAATAAAGTGTGGATAGACATTAGGGAGTGTGAAATAAAGTGTGGATAGACATTAGGGAGTGTGAAATAAAGTGTGGATAGACATTAGGGAGTGTGAAATAAAGTGTGGATAGACATTAGGGAGTGTGAAATAAAGTGTGGATAGACATTAGGGTGAGTGAAATAAAGTGTGGATAGACATTATGGCATGTGAAATAAAGTGTGGATAGACATTAGGGAGTGTGAAATAAAGTGTGGATAGATGTTAGGGAGTGTGAAATAACGTGTGGATAGACATTATGGCATGTGAAATAAAGTGTGGATAGACATTAGGGAATGTGATATAAATTGTGGATAGACAATAGGGTATGTGAAATAAAGTGTGGATAGACATTAGGTAGTGTGAAATAAAGTGTTGGTAGACATTAGGGTATGTGAAATAAAGTGTGGATAGAAATTAGGTAGTTTGGAATAAAGTGTGGATAGACATTAGGACATGTGAAATAACGTGTGGATAGACATTAGGGAATGTGATATAAAGTGTGGATAGACATTAGGGAATGTGATATAAAGTATGGATAGACATTAGGGAGAGTGAAATAAAGTGTGGATAGATGTTAGGGAGTGTGAAAGAACGTGTGAATAGACATTAGGGAGTGTGAAAAAAAAGTGTGGATAGACATTAGGGAGTATAGAATAAAGTGTGGATAGACATTAGGGAATGTGAAATAAAGTGTGGAAACACATTTGGGCATGTGAGATAATGTGTGGATAGACATTAGGGAGTGTGAAATAAAGTGTGGATGGTCATTAGGGAGTGTAGAATAAAGTGTGGATAGACATTAGCGAGTGTGGAATAAAGTGTGGATAGACATTATGGCTTGTGAAATAAAGTGTGGATAGACATTGGGGCATATGAAATAAAGTGCGGATAGAAATGAGGTAGTTTGGAATAAAGTGTGAATAGACATTAGGGAGTGTGAAATAAAGTGTGTATAGACATTAGGGAGTGTGAAATAACGTGTGGATAGACATTAGGTAGTGTGAAATAAAGTGTGGATAGACATTAGGTAGTGTGAAATAACGTGTGGATAGACATTAGGGGATGTGAAATAAAGTGTGGATAGACATTAGGGAGTGTGAAATAACGTGTGGATAGACATTAGGGCATGTGAAATAACGTGTGGATAGACATTAGGGCATGTGAAATAAAGTGTGGATAGACATTAGGGCATGTGAAATAAAGTGTGGATAGACATTAGGTAGTGTGAAATAACGTGTGGATAGACATTAGGGCATGTGAAATAAAGTGTGGATAGCCATTAGGTAGTGTGAAATAACGTGTGGATAGACATTAGGGCATGTGAAATAACGTGTGGATAGACATTAGGGAGTGTGAAATAACGTGTGGATAGACATTAGGGCATGTGAAATAACGTGTGGATAGACATTAGGGAGTGTGAAATAAAGTGTGGATAGACATTAGGGAGTGTGGAATAAAGTGTGGATAGACATTAGGTAGTGTGAAATAAAGTGTGGATAGACATTAGGGAGTGTGAAATAACGTGTGGATAGACATTAGGTAGTGTGAAATAAAGTGTGGATAGACATTAGGTAGTGTGAAATAACGTGTGGATAGACATTAGGGGATGTGAAATAAAGTGTGGATAGACATTAGGGAGTGTGAAATAACGTGTGGATAGACATTAGGGCATGTGAAATAACGTGTGGATAGACATTAGGGCATGTGAAATAAAGTGTGGATAGACATTAGGTAGTGTGAAATAACGTGTGGATAGACATTAGGGCATGTGAAATAAAGTGTGGATAGACATTAGGTAGTGTGAAATAACGTGTGGATAGACATTAGGGCATGTGAAATAAAGTGTGGATAGACATTAGGTAGTGTGAAATAACGTGTGGATAGACATTAGGGCATGTGAAATAACGTGTGGATAGACATTAGGGCATGTGAAATAACGTGTGGATAGACATTAGGGAGTGTGAAATAACGTGTGGATAGACATTAGGGAGTGTGAAATAACGTGTGGATAGACATTAGGGAGTGTGAAATAACGTGTGGATAGACATTAGGGAGTGTGAAATAACGTGTGGATAGACATTAGGGAGTGTGAAATAATGTGTGGATAGACATTAGGGCATGTGAAATAACGTGTGGATAGACATTAGGGCATGTGAAAAAAAGTGTGGATAGACATTAGGGAGTATAGAATAAAGTGTGGATAGACATTAGGGAATGTGAAATAAAGTGTGGATAGACATTAGGGAGTATAGAATAAAGTGTGGATAGACATTAGGGAATGTGAAATAAAGTGTGGATAGACATTTGGGCATGTGAGATAATGTGTGGATAGACATTAGGGAGTGTGAAATAAAGTGTGGGGATGGTCATTAGGGAGTGTAGAATAAAGTGTGGATAGACATTAGGGCATGTGAAATAAAGTGTGGATAGACATTAGGTAGTGTGAAATAACGTGTGGATAGACATTAGGGCATGTGAAATAAAGTGTGGATAGACATTAGGTAGTGTGAAATAACGTGTGGATAGATATTAGGGCATGTGAAATAACGTGTGGATAGACATTAGGGCATGTGAAATAACGTGTGGTTAGACATTAGGGAGTGTGAAATAACGTGTGGATAGACATTAGGGAGTGTGAAATAACGTGTGGATAGACATTAGGGAGTGTGAAATAACGTGTGGATAGACATTAGGGAGTGTGAAATAAAGTGTGGATAGACATTTGGGCATGTGAGATAATGTGTGGATAGACATTAGGGCATGTGAAATAACGTGTGGATAGACATTAGGGCATGTGAAAAAAAGTGTGGATAGACATTAGGGAGTATAGAATAAAGTGTGGATAGACATTAGGGAATGTGAAATAAAGTGTGGATAGACATTAGGGAGTATAGAATAAAGTGTGGATAGACATTAGGGAATGTGAAATAAAGTGTGGATAGACATTTGGGCATGTGAGATAATGTGTGGATAGACATTAGGGAGTGTGAAATAAAGTGTGGGGATGGTCATTAGGGAGTGTAGAATAAAGTGTGGATAGACATTAGGGAGTGTGAAATAAAGTGTGGATAGACATTAGGGAGTGTGAAATAAAGTGTGGATAGACATTAGGGAGTGTGAAATAAAGTGTGGATAGACATTAGGGAGTGTGAAATAAAGTGTGGATAGACATTAGGGAGTGTGAAATAAAGTGTGGATAGACATTAGGGAGTGTGAAATAAAGTGTGGATAGACATTAGGGAGTGTGAAATAAAGTGTGGATAGACATTAGGGTGAGTGAAATAAAGTGTGGATAGACATTATGGCATGTGAAATAAAGTGTGGATAGACATTAGGGAGTGTGAAATAAAGTGTGGATTGATGTTAGGGAGTGTGAAATAACGTGTGGATAGACATTATGGCATGTGAAATAAAGTGTGGATAGACATTAGGGAATGTGATATAAAGTGTGGATAGACAATAGGGTATGTGAAATAAAGTGTGGATAGACATTAGGTAGTGTGAAATAAAGTGTTGGTAGACATTAGGGTATGTGAAATAAAGTGTGGATAGAAATTAGGTAGTTTGGAATAAAGTGTGGATAGACATTAGGACATGTGAAATAACGTGTGGATAGACACTAGGGAATGTGATATAAAGTGTGGATAGACATTAGGGAATGTGATATAAAGTATGGATAGACATTAGGGAGAGTGAAATAAAGTGTGGATAGATGTTAGGGAGTGTGAAAAAACGTGTGAATAGACATTAGGGAGTGTGAAAAAAAAGTGTGGATAGACATTAGGGAGTATAGAATAAAGTGTGGATAGACATTAGGGAATGTGAAATAAAGTGTGGAAACACATTTGGGCATGTGAGATAATGTGTGGATAGACATTAGGGAGTGTGAAATAAAGTGTGGATGGTCATTAGGGAGTGTAGAATAAAGTGTGGATAGACATTAGCGAGTGTGGAATAAAGTGTGGATAGACATTATGGCTTGTGAAATAAAGTGTGGATAGACATTGGGGCATATGAAATAAAGTGCGGATAGAAATGAGGTAGTTTGGAATAAAGTGTGGATAGACATTAGGAAGTGTGAAATAAAGTGTGGATAGACATTAGGGCATGTGAAATACAGTGTGGATAGACATTAGGTAGTGTGAAATAACGTGTGGATAGACATTAGGGAGTGTGAAATAACATGTGGATAGATATTAGGGCATGTGAAATAACGTGTGGATAGACATTAGGGCATGTGAAAAAAAGTGTGGACAGACATTAGGGAGTATAGAATAAAGTGTGGATAGACATTAGGGCATGTGAAATAAAGTGTGGATAGACATTAGCGAGTGTGGAATAAAATGTGGATAGACATTATGGCTTGTGAAATAAAGTGTGGATAGACATTGGGGCATGTGAAATAAAGTGCGGATAGAAATGAGGTAGTTTGGAATAAAGTGTGGATAGACATTAGGAAGTGTGAAATAAAGTGTGGATAGACATTAGGGCATGTGAAATACAGTGTGCATAGACATTAGGGAGAGTGAAATAAAGTGTGGATAGACATTAGGGAGTATAGAATAAAGTGTGGATAGACATTAGGGAATGTGAAATAAAGTGTGGAAACACATTTGGGCATGTGAGATAATGTGTGGATAGACATTAGGGAGTGTGAAATAAAGTGTGGATGGTCATTAGGGAGTGTAGAATAAAGTGTGGATAGACATTAGCGAGTGTGGAATAAAGTGTGGATAGACATTATGGCTTGTGAAATAAAGTGTGGATAGACATTGGGGCATATGAAATAAAGTGCGGATAGAAATGAGGTAGTTTGGAATAAAGTGTGGATAGACATTAGGAAGTGTGAAATAAAGTGTGGATAGACATTAGGGCATGTGAAATACAGTGTGGATAGACATTAGGTAGTGTGAAATAACATGTGGATAGATATTAGGGCATGTGAAATAACGTGTGGATAGACATTAGGGCATGTGAAATAAAGTGTGGATAGACATTAGCGAGTGTGGAATAAAATGTGGATAGACATTAGGGCATGTGAAATAAAGTGTGGATAGACATTAGCGAGTGTGGAATAAAATGTGGATAGACATTATGGCTTGTGAAATAAAGTGTGGATAGACATTGGGGCATGTGAAATAAAGTGCGGATAGAAATGAGGTAGTTTGGAATAAAGTGTGGATAGACATTAGGAAGTGTGAAATAAAGTGTGGATAGACATTAGGGCATGTGAAATACAGTGTGCATAGACATTAGGGAGAGTGAAATAAAGTGTGGATAGACGTTACGGAGTGTGAAATAAAGTGTGAATAGACATTAGGGAGTATGAAATAAAGTGTGGATAGACATTAGGGAGTGTGAAATAAAGTGTGGATAGACATTAGGGCATGTGAAACAAAGTGTGGATAGACATTAGGGCATGTGAAATAAAGTGTGGATAGACATTAGGGCATGTGAAATAAAGTGTGGATAGACATTAGGTAGTGTTAAATAACGTGTGGATAGACATTAGGGCATGTGAAATAAAGTGTGGATAGATATTAGGTAGTGTGAAATAACGTGTGGATAGACATTAGGGCATGTGAAATAACGTGTGGATAGACATTAGGGAGTGTGAAATAACGTGTGGATAGACATTAGGGCATGTGAAATAACGTGTGGATAGACATTAGGGCATGTGAAATAACGTGTGGATAGACATTAGGGAGTGTGAAATAACGTGTGGATAGACATTAGGGAGTGTGAAATAACGTGTGGATAGACATTAGGGCATGTGAAATAACGTGTGGATAGACATTAGGGAGTGTGAAATAACGTGTGGATAGACATTAGGGCATGTGAAATAACGTGTGGATAGACATTAGGGAGTGTGAAATAACGTGTGGATAGACATTAGGGCATGTGAAATAAAGTGTGGAGAGACATTAGGGCATGTGAAATAAAGTGTGGATAGACATTAGGTAGTGTGAAATAACGTGTGGATAGACATTAGGGCATGTGAAATAAAGTGTGGATAGACATTAGGTAGTGTGAAATAACGTGTGGATAGACATTAGGGCATGTGAAATAACGTGTGGATAGACATTAGGGAGTGTGAAATAACGTGTGGATAGACATTTGGGAGTGTGAAATAACGTGTGGATAGACATTAGGGAGTGTGAAATAACGTGTGGATAGACATTAGGGCATGTGAAATAACGTGTGGATAGACATTAGGGAGTGTGAAATAACGTGTGGATAGACATTAGGGAGTGTGAAATAACGTGTGGATAGACATTAGGGCATGTGAAATAAAGTGTGGAGAGACATTAGGGCATGTGAAATAAAGTGTGGATAGACATTAGGTAGTGTGAAATAACGTGTGGATAGACATTAGGGCATGTGAAATAAAGTGTGGATAGACATTAGGTAGTGTGAAATAAAGTGTGGATAGATATTAGGTAGTGTGAAATAACGTGTGGATAGACATTAGGGCATGTGAAATAACGTGTGGATAGACATTAGGGAGTGTGAAATAACGTGTGGATAGACATTAGGGCATGTGAAATAACGTGTGGATAGACATTAGGGCATGTGAAATAACGTGTGGATAGACATTAGGGAGTGTGAAATAACGTGTGGATAGACATTAGGGAGTGTGAAATAACGTGTGGATAGACATTAGGGCATGTGAAATAACGTGTGGATAGACATTAGGGAGTGTGAAATAACGTGTGGATAGACATTAGGGCATGTGAAATAACGTGTGGATAGACATTAGGAGTGTGAAATAACGTGTGGATAGACATTAGGGCATGTGAAATAAAGTGTGGAGAGACATTAGGGCATGTGAAATAAAGTGTGGATAGACATTAGGTAGTGTGAAATAACGTGTGGATAGACATTAGGGCATGTGAAATAAAGTGTGGATAGACATTAGGTAGTGTGAAATAACGTGTGGATAGACATTAGGGCATGTGAAATAACGTGTGGATAGACATTAGGGAGTGTGAAATAACGTGTGGATAGACATTTGGGAGTGTGAAATAACGTGTGGATAGACATTAGGGAGTGTGAAATAACGTGTGGATAGACATTAGGGCATGTGAAATAACGTGTGGATAGACATTAGGGAGTGTGAAATAACGTGTGGATAGACATTAGGGAGTGTGAAATAACGTGTGGATAGACATTAGGGCATGTGAAAAAAAGTGTGGATAGACATTAGGGAGTATAGAATAAAGTGTGGATAGACATTAGGGAATGTGAAATAAAGTGTGGATAGACATTTGGGCATGTGAGATAATGTGTGCATAGACATTAGGAGTGTGAAATAAAGTGTGGGGATGGTCATTAGGGAGTGTAGAATAAAGTGTGGATAGACATTAGGGCATGTGAAATAAAGTGTGGATAGACATTATGGCTTGTGAAATAAAGTGTGGATAGACATTTGGGCATGTGAGATAATGTGTGCATAGACATTAGCGAGTGTGAAATAACGTGTGGATAGACATTAGGGCATGTGAAATAACGTGTGGATAGACATTATGGCTTGTGAAATAAAGTGTGGATAGACATTAGGGCATGTGAAATAACGTGTGGATAGACATTAGGGCATGTGAAATAAAGTGTGGATAGACATTAGGGCATGTGAAATAAAGTGTGGATAGACATTAGCGAGTGTGGAATAAAGTGTGGATAGACATTATGGCTTGTGAAATAAAGTGTGGATAGACATTGGGGCATGTGAAATAAAGTGCGGATAGAAATGAGGTAGTTTGGAATAAAGTCTGGATAGACATTAGGAAGTGTGAAATAAAGTCTGGATAGACATTAGGAAGTCAGAAATAAAGTGTGGATAGACATTAGGGAGTGTGAAATAACGTGTGGATAGACATTAGGGCATGTGAAATAACGTGTGGATAGACATTAGGGCATGTGAAATAACGTGTGGATAGACATTAGGGAGTGTGAAATAACGTGTGGATAGACATTAGGGAGTGTGAAATAACGTGTGGATAGACATTAGGGCATGTGAAATAACGTGTGGATAGACATTAGGGAGTGTGAAATAACGTGTGGATAGACATTAGGGAGTGTGAAATAACGTGTGGATAGACATTAGGGAGTGTGAAATAACGTGTGGATAGACATTAGGGCATGTGAAATAACGTGTGGATAGACATTAGGGCATGTGAAATAAAGTGTGGATAGACATTAGGGCATGTGAAATAAAGTGTGGATAGACATTAGGTAGTGTGAAATAACGTGTGGATAGACATTAGGGCATGTGAAATAAAGTGTGGATAGACATTAGGGCATGTGAAATAAAGTGTGGATAGACATTAGGTAGTGTGAAATAACGTGTGGATAGACATTAGGGCATGTGAAATAAAGTGTGGATAGACATTAGGTAGTGTGAAATAACGTGTGGATAGACATTAGGGCATGTGAAATAACGTGTGGATAGACATTAGGGAGTGTGAAATAACGTGTGGATAGACATTAGGGAGTGTGAAATAACGTGTGGATAGACATTAGGGAGCGTGAAATAACGTGTGGATAGACATTAGGGCATGTGAAAAAAAGTGTGGATAGACATTAGGGAGTATAGAATAAAGTGTGGATAGACATTAGGGAATGTGAAATAAAGTGTGGATAGACATTTGGGCATGTGAGATAATGTGTGGATAGACATTAGGGAGTGTGAAATAAAGTGTGGATAGACATGAGGGCATGTGAAACAAAGTGTGGATAGACATTAGGGCATGTGAAGTAACGTGTGGATAGAAATTAGGGAATGTGATATAAAGTGTGGATAGACATTTGGGAGTGTGGAATAAAGTGTGGATAGAGATTAGGGAGTGTGAAATAACGTGTGGATAGACATTAGGGAGTGTGAAATAACGTGTGGATAGACATTAGGGCATGTGAAATAACGTGTGGATAGACATTAGGGCATGTGAAATAACGGTGGATAGACATTAGGGAGTGTGAAATAACGTGTGGATAGACATTAGGGAGTGTGAAATAACGTGTGGATAGACATTAGGGCATGTGAAATAACGTGTGGATAGACATTAGGGAGTGTGAAATAACGTGTGGATAGACATTAGGGCATGTGAAATAAAGTGTGGAGAGACATTAGGGCATGTGAAATAAAGTGTGGATAGACATTAGGTAGTGTGAAATAACATGTGGATAGACATTAGGGCATGTGAAATAAAGTGTGGATAGACATTAGGTAGTGTGAAATAACGTGTGGATAGACATTAGGGAGTGTGAAATAACGTGTGGATAGACATTTGGGAGTGTGAAATAACGTGTGGATAGACATTAGGGAGTGTGAAATAACGTGTGGATAGACATTAGGGCATGTGAAATAACGTGTGGATAGACATTAGGGAGTGTGAAATAACGTGTGGATAGACATTAGGGAGTGTGAAATAACGTGTGGATAGACATTAGGGCATGTGAAAAAAAGTGTGGATAGACATTAGGGAGTATAGAATAAAGTGTGGATAGACATTAGGGAATGTGAAATAAAGTGTGGATAGACATTTGGGCATGTGAGATAATGTGTGGATAGACATTAGGGAGTGTGAAATAAAGTGTGGGGATGGTCATTAGGGAGTGTAGAATAAAGTGTGGATAGACATTAGGGCATGTGAAATAAAGTGTGGATAGACATTAGCGAGTGTGGAATAAAGTGTGGATAGACATTATGGCTTGTGAAATAAAGTGTGGATAGACATTGGGGCATGTGAAATAAAGTGCGGATAGAAATGAGGTAGTTTGGAATAAAGTCTGGATAGACATTAGGAAGTGTGAAATAAAGTGTGGATAGACATTAGGTAGTGTGAAATAACGTGTGGATAGACATTAGGGCATGTGAAATAAAGTGTGGATAGACATTAGTTAGTGTGAAATAACGTGTGGATAGACATTAGGGCATGTGAAATAACGTGTGGATAGACATTAGGGAGTGTGAAATAACGTGTGGATAGACATTAGGGCATGTGAAATAACGTGTGGATAGACATTAGGGCATGTGAAATAACGGTGGATAGACATTAGGGAGTGTGAAATAACGTGTGGATAGACATTAGGGAGTGTGAAATAACGTGTGGATAGACATTAGGGCATGTGAAATAAAGTGTGGAGAGACATTAGGGCATGTGAAATAAAGTGTGGATAGACATTAGGTAGTGTGAAATAACGTGTGGATAGACATTAGGGCATGTGAAATAAAGTGTGGATAGACATTAGGTAGTGTGAAATAACGTGTGGATAGACATTAGGGAGTGTGAAATAACGTGTGGATAGACATTTGGGAGTGTGAAATAACGTGTGGATAGACATTAGGGAGTGTGAAATAACGTGTGGATAGACATTAGGGCATGTGAAATAACGTGTGGATAGACATTAGGGAGTGTGAAATAACGTGTGGATAGACATTAGGGAGTGTGAAATAACGTGTGGATAGACATTAGGGCATGTAAAAAAGTGTGGATAGACATTAGGGAGTATAGAATAAAGTGTGGATAGACATTAGGGAATGTGAAATAAAGTGTGGATAGACATTTGGGCATGTGAGATAATGTGTGGATAGACATTAGGGAGTGTGAAATAAAGTGTGGGGATGGTCATTAGGGAGTGTAGAATAAAGTGTGGATAGACATTAGGGCATGTGAAATAAAGTGTGGATAGACATTAGCGAGTGTGGAATAAAGTGTGGATAGACATTATGGCTTGTGAAATAAAGTGTGGATAGACATTGGGGCATGTGAAATAAAGTGCGGATAGAAATGAGGTAGTTTGGAATAAAGTCTGGATAGACATTAGGAAGTGTGAAATAAAGTGTGGATAGACATTAGGTAGTGTGAAATAACGTGTGGATAGACATTAGGGCATGTGAAATAAAGTGTGGATAGACATTAGTTAGTGTGAAATAACGTGTGGATAGACATTAGGGCATGTGAAATAACGTGTGGATAGACATTAGGGAGTGTGAAATAACGTGTGGATAGACATTAGGGCATGTGAAATAACGTGTGGATAGACATTAGGGCATGTGAAATAACGGTGGATAGACATTAGGGAGTGTGAAATAACGTGTGGATAGACATTAGGGAGTGTGAAATAACGTGTGGATAGACATTAGGGCATGTGAAATAACGTGTGGATAGACATTAGGGAGTGTGAAATAACGTGTGGATAGACATTAGGGAGTGTGAAATAACGTGTGTGTGGGTAGACATTAGGGAGTGTGAAATAACGTGTGGATAGACATTAGGGAGTGTGAAATAACGTGTGGATAGACATTAGGGCATGTGAAATAAAGTGTGGATAGACATTAGGGCATGTGAAATAAAGTGTGGATAGACATTAGGTAGTGTGAAATAACGTGTGGATAGACATTAGGGCATGTGAAATAAAGTGTGGATAGACATTAGGTAGTGTGAAATAACGTGTGGATAGACATTAGGGCATGTGAAATAACGTGTGGAAAGACATTAGGGAGTGTGAAATAACGTGTGGATAGACATTTGGGAGTGTGAAATAACGTGTGGATAGACATTAGGGAGTGTGAAATAACGTGTGGATAGACATTTGGGAGTGTGAAATAACATGTGGATAGACATTAGGGAGTGTGAAATAACGTGTGGATAGACATTAGGGCATGTGAAATAACGTGTGGATAGACATTAGGGAGTGTGAAATAACGTGTGGATAGACATTAGGGAGTGTGAAATAACGTGTGGATAGACATTAGGGCATGTGAAAAAAGTGTGGATAGACATTAGGGAGTATAGAATAAAGTGTGGATAGACATTAGGGAATGTGAAATAAAGTGTGGATAGACATTTGGGCATGTGAGATAATGTGTGGATAGACATTAGGGAGTGTGAAAAAAGTGTGGGGATGGTCATTAGGGAGTGTAGAATAAAGTGTGGATAGACATTAGGGCATGTGAAATAAAGTGTGGATAGACATTAGCGAGTGTGGAATAAAGTGTGGATAGACATTATGGCTTGTGAAATAAAGTGTGGATAGACATTGGGGCATGTGAAATAAAGTGCGTATAGAAATGAGCTAGTTTGGAATAAAGTGTGGATAGACATTAGGAAGTGTGAAATAAAGTGTGGATAGACATTAGGGAGTGTGAAATAAAGTGTGGATAGACATTAGGGAGTGTGAAATAACGTGTGGATAGACATTAGGGCATGTGAAATAACGTGTGGATAGACATTAGGGCATGTGAAATAAAGTGTGGATAGACATTAGGGCATGTGAAATAAAGTGTGGATAGACATTAGGTAGTGTGAAATAACGTGTGGATAGACATTAGGGCATGTGAAATAAAGTGTGGATAGACATTAGGTAGTGTGAAATAACGTGTGGAAAGACATTAGGGCATGTGAAATAACGTGTGGATAGACATTAGGGAGTGTGAAATAAAGTGTGGATAGACATTAGGGCATGTGAAATAACGTGTGGATAGACATTAGGGCATGTGAAATAAAGTGTGGATAGACATTAGGGCATGTGAAATAAAGTGTGGATAGACATTAGGGCATGTGAAATAAAGTGTGGATAGACATTAGGTAGTGTGAAATAACGTGTGGATAGACATTAGGGCATGTGAAATAAAGTGTGGATAGACATTAGGTAGTGTGAAATAACGTGTGGAAAGACATTAGGGCATGTGAAATAACGTGTGGATAGACATTAGGGAGTGTGAAATAACGTGTGGATAGACATTAGGGCATGTGAAATAACGTGTGGATAGACATTAGGGCATGTGAAATAACGGTGGATAGACATTAGGGAGTGTGAAATAACGTGTGGATAGACATTAGGAGTGTGAAATAACGTGTGGATAGACATTAGGGCATGTGAAATAACGTGTGGATAGACATTAGGGAGTGTGAAATAACGTGTGGATAGACATTAGGGCATGTGAAATAAAGTGTGGAGAGACATTAGGGCATGTGAAATAAAGTGTGGATAGACATTAGGTAGTGTGAAATAACGTGTGGATAGACATTAGGGCATGTGAAATAAAGTGTGGATAGACATTAGGTAGTGTGAAATAACGTGTGGATAGACATTAGGGAGTGTGAAATAACGTGTGGATAGACATTTGGGAGTGTGAAATAACGTGTGGATAGACATTAGGAGTGTGAAATAACGTGTGGATAGACATTAGGGCATGTGAAATAACGTGTGGATAGACATTAGGAGTGTGAAATAACGTGTGGATAGACATTAGGGAGTGTGAAATAACGTGTGGATAGACATTAGGGCATGTGAAAAAAGTGTGGATAGACATTAGGGAGTATAGAATAAAGTGTGGATAGACATTAGGAATGTGAAATAAAGTGTGGATAGACATTTGGGCATGTGAGATAATGTGTGGATAGACATTAGGGAGTGTGAAATAAAGTGTGGGGATGGTCATTAGGGAGTGTAGAATAAAGTGTGGATAGACATTAGGGCATGTGAAATAAAGTGTGGATAGACATTAGCGAGTGTGGAATAAAGTGTGGATAGACATTATGGCTTGTGAAATAAAGTGTGGATAGACATTGGGGCATGTGAAATAAAGTGCGGATAGAAATGAGGTAGTTTGGAATAAAGTCTGGATAGACATTAGGAAGTGTGAAATAAAGTGTGGATAGACATTAGGTAGTGTGAAATAACGTGTGGATAGACATTAGGGCATGTGAAATAAAGTGTGGATAGACATTAGTTAGTGTGAAATAACGTGTGGATAGACATTAGGGCATGTGAAATAACGTGTGGATAGACATTAGGGAGTGTGAAATAACGTGTGGATAGACATTAGGGCATGTGAAATAACGTGTGGATAGACATTAGGGCATGTGAAATAACGGTGGATAGACATTAGGAGTGTGAAATAACGTGTGGATAGACATTAGGAGTGTGAAATAACGTGTGGATAGACATTAGGGCATGTGAAATAACGTGTGGATAGACATTAGGGAGTGTGAAATAACGTGTGGATAGACATTAGGGAGTGTGAAATAACGTGTGGATAGACATTAGGGCATGTGAAATAACGTGTGGATAGACATTAGGGGATGTGAAATAACGTGTGGATAGACATTAGGGAGTGTGAAATAACGTGTGGATAGACATTAGGGAGTGTGAAATAACGTGTGGATAGACATTAGGGCATGTGAAATAAAGTGTGGATAGACATTAGGGCATGTGAAATAAAGTGTGGATAGACATTAGGTAGTTTGAAATAACGTGTGGATAGACATTAGGGCATGTGAAATAAAGTGTGGATAGACATTAGGTAGTGTGAAATAACGTGTGGATAGACATTAGGGCATGTGAAATAACGTGTGGAAAGACATTAGGGAGTGTGAAATAACGTGTGGATAGACATTTGGGAGTGTGAAATAACGTGTGGATAGACATTAGGGAGTGTGAAATAACGTGTGGATAGACATTTGGGAGTGTGAAATAACGTGTGGATAGACATTAGGGAGTGTGAAATAACGTGTGGATAGACATTAGGGCATGTGAAATAACGTGTGGATAGACATTAGGGAGTGTGAAATAACGTGTGGATAGACATTAGGGAGTGTGAAATAACGTGTGGATAGACATTAGGGCATGTGAAAAAAAGTGTGGATAGACATTAGGGAGTATAGAATAAAGTGTGGATAGACATTAGGGAATGTGAAATAAAGTGTGGATAGACATTTGGGCATGTGAGATAATGTGTGGATAGACATTAGGGAGTGTGAAATAAAGTGTGGGGATGGTCATTAGGGAGTGTAGAATAAAGTGTGGATAGACATTAGGGCATGTGAAATAAAGTGTGGATAGACATTAGCGAGTGTGGAATAAAGTGTGGATAGACATTATGGCTTGTGAAATAAAGTGTGGATAGACATTGGGGCATGTGAAATAAAGTGCGGATAGAAATGAGGTAGTTTGGAATAAAGTCTGGATAGACATTAGGAAGTGTGAAATAAAGTCTGGATAGACATTAGGAAGTCAGAAATAAAGTGTGGATAGACATTAGGAGTGTGAAATAACGTGTGGATAGACATTAGGGCATGTGAAATAACGTGTGGATAGACATTAGGGCATGTGAAATAACGTGTGGATAGACATTAGGAGTGTGAAATAACGTGTGGATAGACATTAGGGAGTGTGAAATAACGTGTGGATAGACATTAGGGCATGTGAAATAACGTGTGGATAGACATTAGGGAGTGTGAAATAACGTGTGGATAGACATTAGGGAGTGTGAAATAACGTGTGGATAGACATTAGGGAGTGTGAAATAACGTGTGGATAGACATTAGGGCATGTGAAATAACGTGTGGATAGACATTAGGGCATGTGAAATAAAGTGTGGATAGACATTAGGGCATGTGAAATAAAGTGTGGATAGACATTAGGGAGTGTGAAATAACGTGTGGATAGACATTAGGGCATGTGAAATAAAGTGTGGATAGACATTAGGGCATGTGAAATAAAGTGTGGATAGACATTAGGTAGTGTGAAATAACGTGTGGATAGACATTAGGGCATGTGAAATAAAGTGTGGATAGACATTAGGTAGTGTGAAATAACGTGTGGATAGACATTAGGGCATGTGAAATAACGTGTGGATAGACATTAGGGAGTGTGAAATAACGTGTGGATAGACATTAGGGAGTGTGAAATAACGTGTGGATAGACATTAGGGAGTGTGAAATAACGTGTGGATAGACATTAGGGCATGTGAAAAAAAGTGTGGATAGACATTAGGGAGTATAGAATAAAGTGTGGATAGACATTAGGGAATGTGAAATAAAGTGTGGATAGACATTTGGGCATGTGAGATAAAGTGTGGATAGACATTAGGAGCATGTGAAATAAAGTGTGGATAGACATTAGGGAGTGTGAAATAAAGTGTGGATAGACATTAGGGAATGTGATATAAAGTGTGGATAGACATTTGGGAGTGTGGAATAAAGTGTGGATAGAGATTAGGGAGTGTGAAATAAAGTGTGGATAGACATTAGGGAGTGTGAGATAATGTGTGGATAGACATTTGGGAGTGTGAAATAAAGTGTGGATAGACATTTGGGAGTGTGAAATAAAGTGTGGATAGACATTAGGGAGTGTGAGATAATGTGTGGATAGACATTTGGGAGTGTGAAATAAAGTGTGGATAGACATTAGGGAATGTGAAATAAAGTGTGGATAGACATTAGGGAATGTGATATAAAGTGTGGATAGACATTTGGGAGTGTGGAATAAAGTGTGGATAGAGATTAGGGAGTGTGGAATAAAGTGTGGATAGACATTAGGGAGTGTGAGATAATGTGTGGATAGACATTAGGAATGTGATATAAAGTGTGGATAGACATTTGGGAGTGTGGAATAAAGTGTGGATAGAGATTAGGGAGTGTGAAATAACGTGTGGATAGACATTAGGAGTGTGAAATAACGTGTGGATAGACATTAGGGCATGAAATAACGTGTGGATAGACATTAGGAGTGTGAAATAACGTGTGGATAGACAATAGGAGTGTGAAATAACGTGTGGATAGACATTAGGGCATGTGAAAAAAGTGTGGATAGACATTAGGGAGTGTGAAATAAAGTGTGGATAGACATGAGGGCATGTGAAACAAAGTGTGGATAGACATTAGGGCATGTGAAGTAACGTGTGGATAGAAATTAGGAATGTGATATAAAGTGTGGATAGACATTTGGGAGTGTGAAATAAAGTGTGGATAGACATTAGGTAGTGTGAAATAACGTGTGGATAGACATTAGGGAGTGTGAAATAACGTGTGGATAGACATTAGGGCATGTGAAATAAAGTGTGGATAGACATTAGGGCATGTGAAATAAAGTGTGGATAGACATTAGGTAGTGTGAAATAACGTGTGGATAGACATTAGGGCATGTGAAATAAAGTGTGGATAGACATTAGGTAGTGTGAAATAACGTGTGGATAGACATTAGGGCATGTGAAATAACGTGTGGATAGACATTAGGGAGTGTGAAATAACGTGTGGATAGACATTAGGGAGTGTGAAATAACGTGTGGATAGACATTAGGGAGTGTGAAATAACGTGTGGATAGACATTAGGGCATGTGAAAAAAAGTGTGGATAGACATTAGGGAGTATAGAATAAAGTGTGGATAGACATTAGGGAATGTGAAATAAAGTGTGGATAGACATTTGGGCATGTGAGATAATGTGTGGGTAGACATTAGGGCATGTGAAATAAAGTGTGGATAGACATTAGGGAGTGTGAAATAAAGTGTGGATAGACATTAGGGAATGTGATATAAAGTGTGGATAGACATTTGGGAGTGTGGAATAAAGTGTGGATAGAGATTAGGGAGTGTGAAATAAAGTGTGGATAGACATTAGGGAGTGTGAGATAATGTGTGGATAGACATTTGGGAGTGTGAAATAAAGTGTGGATAGACATTAGGGAGTGTGAGATAATGTGTGGATAGACATTTGGGAGTGTGAAATAAAGTGTGGATAGACATTAGGAATGTGAAATAAAGTGTGGATAGACATTAGGGAATGTGATATAAAGTGTGGATAGACATTTGGGAGTGTGGAATAAAGTGTGGATAGAGATTAGGGAGTGTGGAATAAAGTGTGGATAGACATTAGGGAGTGTGAGATAATGTGTGGATAGACATTAGGGAATGTGATATAAAGTGTGGATAGACATTTGGGAGTGTGGAATAAAGTGTGGATAGAGATTAGGAGTGTGAAATAACGTGTGGATAGACATTAGGGAGTGTGAAATAACGTGTGGATAGACATTAGGGCATGTGAAATAACGTGTGGATAGACATTAGGGAGTGTGAAATAACATGTGGATAGACATTAGGGAGTGTGAAATAACGTGTGGATAGACATTAGGGCATGTGAAAAAAGTGTGGATAGACATTTGGGAGTGTGGAATAAAGTGTGGATAGAGATTAGGGAGTGTGAAATAACGTGTGGATAGACATTAGGGAGTGTGAAATAACGTGTGGATAGACATTAGGGCATGTGAAATAACGTGTGGATAGACATTAGGGAGTGTGAAATAACGTGTGGATAGACATTAGGAGTGTGAAATAACGTGTGGATAGACATTAGGGCATGTGAAAAAAAGTGTGGATAGACATTAGGGAGTGTGAAATAAAGTGTGGATAGACATGAGGGCATGTGAAAACAAAGTGTGGATAGACATTAGGGCATGTGAAGTAACGTGTGGATAGAAATTAGGGAATGTGATATAAAGTGTGGATAGACATTTGGGAGTGTGAAATAAAGTGTGGATAGACATTAGGTAGTGTGAAATAACGTGTGGATAGACATTAGGGAGTGTGAAATAACGTGTGGATAGACATTAGGGCATGTGAAATAAAGTGTGGATAGACATTAGGGCATGTGAAATAAAGTGTGGATAGACATTAGGTAGTGTGAAATAACGTGTGGATAGACATTAGGGCATGTGAAATAAAGTGTGGATAGACATTAGGTAGTGTGAAATAACGTGTGGATAGACATTAGGGCATGTGAAATAACGTGTGGATAGACATTAGGGAGTGTGAAATAACGTGTGGATAGACATTAGGGAGTGTGAAATAACGTGTGGATAGACATTAGGAGTGTGAAATAACGTGTGGATAGACATTAGGGCATGTGAAAAAAGTGTGGATAGACATTAGGGAGTATAGAATAAAGTGTGGATAGACATTAGGGAATGTGAAATAAAGTGTGGATAGACATTTGGGCATGTGAGATAATGTGTGGATAGACATTAGGGCATGTGAAATAAAGTGTGGATAGACATTAGGGAGTGTGAAATAAAGTGTGGATAGACATTAGGGAATGTGATATAAAGTGTGGATAGACATTTGGGAGTGTGGAATAAAGTGTGGATAGAGATTAGGGAGTGTGAAATAAAGTGTGGATAGACATTAGGGAGTGTGAGATAATGTGTGGATAGACATTTGGGAGTGTGAAATAAAGTGTGGATAGACATTAGGGAGTGTGAATAATGTGTGGATAGACATTTGGGAGTGTGAAATAAAGTGTGGATAGACATTAGGGAATGTGAAATAAAGTGTGGATAGACATTAGGGAATGTGATATAAAGTGTGGATAGACATTTGGGAGTGTGGAATAAAGTGTGGATAGAGATTAGGGAGTGTGGAATAAAGTGTGGATAGACATTAGGGAGTGTGAATAATGTGTGGATAGACATTAGGGAATGTGAAATAAAGTGTGGATAGACATTTGGGAGTGTGAAATAAAGTGTGGATAGACATTAGGAGTGTGAAATAACGTGTGGATAGACATTAGGGAGTGTGAAATAACGTGTGGATAGACATTAGGGCATGTGAAATAACGTGTGGATAGACATTAGGGAGTGTGAAATAACGTGTGGATAGACATTAGGGAGTGTGAAATAACGTGTGGATAGACATTAGGGCATGTGAAATAACGTGTGGATAGAGATTAGGGAGTGTGAAATAACGTGTGGATAGACATTAGGTAGTGTGAAATAACGTGTGGATAGACATTAGGGCATGTGAAATAACGTGTGGATAGACATTAGGGCATGTGAAATAAAGTGTGGATAGACATTAGGGCATGTGAAATAAAGTGTGGATAGACATTAGGTAGTGTGAAATAACGTGTGGATAGACATTAGGGCATGTGAAATAAAGTGTGGATAGACATTAGGTAGTGTGAAATAACGTGTGGATAGACATTAGGGCATGTGAAATAACGTGTGGATAGACATTAGGGAGTGTGAAATAACGTGTGGATAGACATTAGGGAGTGTGAAATAACGTGTGGATAGACATTAGGGAGTGTGAAATAACGTGTGGATAGACATTAGGGCATGTGAAAAAAGTGTGGATAGACATTAGGGAGTATAGAATAAAGTGTGGATAGACATTAGGGAATGTGAAATAAAGTGTGGATAGACATTTGGGCATGTGAATAATGTGTGGGTAGACATTAGGGCATGTGAAATAAAGTGTGGATAGACATTAGGGAGTGTGAAATAAAGTGTGGATAGACATTAGGGAATGTGATATAAAGTGTGGATAGACATTTGGGAGTGTGGAATAAAGTGTGGATAGACATTAGGGAGTGTGAAATAAAGTGTGGATAGACATTAAGTGTGAGATAATGTGTGGATAGACATTTGGGAGTGTGAAATAAAGTGTGGATAGACATTAGGGAGTGTGTGAATAATGTGTGGATAGACATTTGGGAGTGTGAAATAAAGTGTGGATAGACATTAGGGAATGTGAAATAAAGTGTGGATAGACATTAGGGAATGTGATATAAAGTGTGGATAGACATTTGGGAGTGTGGAATAAAGTGTGGATAGACATTAGGGAGTGTGGAATAAAGTGTGGATAGACATTAGGGTGTGAGATAATGTGTGGATAGACATTAGGGAATGTGATATAAAGTGTGGATAGACATTTGGGAGTGTGGAATAAAGTGTGGATAGAGATTAAGTGTGAAAGTGTGGATAGACATTAGGGAGTGTGAAATAAAGTGTGGATAGACATTAGGGCATGTGAAATAACGTGTGGATAGACATTAGGGAGTGTGAAATAACATGTGGATAGACATTAGGGAGTGTGAAATAACGTGTGGATAGACATTAGGGCATGTGAAAAAAAGTGTGGATAGACATTTGGGAGTGTGGAATAAAGTGTGGATAGAGATTAGGGAGTGTGAAATAACGTGTGGATAGACATTAGGGAGTGTGAAATAACGTGTGGATAGACATTAGGGCATGTGAAATAACGTGTGGATAGACATTAGGGAGTGTGAAATAACGTGTGGATAGACATTAGGGAGTGTGAAATAACGTGTGGATAGACATTAGGGCATGTGAAAAAAAGTGTGGATAGACATTAGGGAGTGTGAAATAAAGTGTGGATAGACATGAGGGCATGTGAAACAAAGTGTGGATAGACATTAGGGCATGTGAAGTAACGTGTGGATAGAAATTAGGGAATGTGATATAAAGTGTGGATAGACATTTGGGAGTGTGAAATAAAGTGTGGATAGACATTAGGTAGTGTGAAATAACGTGTGGATAGACATTAGGGAGTGTGAAATAACGTGTGGATAGACATTAGGGCATGTGAAATAAAGTGTGGATAGACATTAGGGCATGTGAAATAAAGTGTGGATAGACATTAGGTAGTGTGAAATAACGTGTGGATAGACATTAGGGCATGTGAAATAAAGTGTGGATAGACATTAGGTAGTGTGAAATAACGTGTGGATAGACATTAGGGCATGTGAAATAACGTGTGGATAGACATTAGGGAGTGTGAAATAACGTGTGGATAGACATTAGGGAGTGTGAAATAACGTGTGGATAGACATTAGGGAGTGTGAAATAACGTGTGGATAGACATTAGGGCATGTGAAAAAAGTGTGGATAGACATTAGGGAGTATAGAATAAAGTGTGGATAGACATTAGGGAATGTGAAATAAAGTGTGGATAGACATTTGGGCATGTGAGATAATGTGTGGATAGACATTAGGGCATGTGAAATAAAGTGTGGATAGACATTAGGGAGTGTGAAATAAAGTGTGGATAGACATTAGGGAATGTGATATAAAGTGTGGATAGACATTTGGGAGTGTGGAATAAAGTGTGGATAGAGATTAGGGAGTGTGAAATAAAGTGTGGATAGACATTAGGGAGTGTGAGATAATGTGTGGATAGACATTTGGGAGTGTGAAATAAAGTGTGGATAGACATTAGGGAGTGTGAGATAATGTGTGGATAGACATTTGGGAGTGTGAAATAAAGTGTGGATAGACATTAGGGAATGTGAAATAAAGTGTGGATAGACATTAGGGAATGTGATATAAAGTGTGGATAGACATTTGGGAGTGTGGAATAAAGTGTGGATAGAGATTAGGGAGTGTGGAATAAAGTGTGGATAGACATTAGGGAGTGTGAGATAATGTGTGGATAGACATTAGGGAATGTGATATAAAGTGTGGATAGACATTTGGGAGTGTGGAATAAAGTGTGGATAGAGATTAGGGAGTGTGAAATAACGTGTGGATAGACATTAGGGAGTGTGAAATAACGTGTGGATAGACATTAGGGCATGTGAAATAACGTGTGGATAGACATTAGGGAGTGTGAAATAACGTGTGGATAGACATTAGGGAGTGTGAAATAACGTGTGGATAGACATTAGGGCATGTGAAATAACGTGTGGATAGAGATTAGGGAGTGTGAAATAACGTGTGGATAGACATTAGGGAGTGTGAGATAATGTGTGGATAGACATTAGGGAATGTGATATAAAGTGTGGATAGACATTAGGGAGTGTGAAATAACGTGTGGATAGACATTAGGAGTGTGAAATAACGTGTGGATAGACATTAGGGCATGTGAAAAAAAGTGTGGATAGACATTAGGGAGTGTGAAATAAAGTGTGGATAGACATTAGGTAGTGTGAAATAACGTGTGGATAGACATTAGGGAGTGTGAAATAACGTGTGGATAGAAATTAGGGAATGTGATATAAAGTGTGGATAGACATTTGGGAGTGTGAAATAAAGTGTGGATAGACATTAGGTAGTGTGAAATAACGTGTGGATAGACATTAGGGAGTGTGAAATAACGTGTGGATAGACATTAGGGCATGTGAAATAAAGTGTGGATAGACATTAGGGCATGTGAAATAAAGTGTGGATAGACATTAGGTAGTGTGAAATAACGTGTGGATAGACATTAGGGCATGTGAAATAAAGTGTGGATAGACATTAGGTAGTGTGAAATAACGTGTGGATAGACATTAGGGCATGTGAAATAACGTGTGGATAGACATTAGGGAGTGTGAAATAACGTGTGGATAGACATTAGGGAGTGTGAAATAACGTGTGGATAGACATTAGGGAGTGTGAAATAACGTGTGGATAGACATTAGGGCATGTGAAAAAAGTGTGGATAGACATTAGGGAGTATAGAATAAAGTGTGGATAGACATTAGGGAATGTGAAATAAAGTGTGGATAGACATTTGGGCATGTGAGATAATGTGTGGATAGACATTAGGGCATGTGAAATAAAGTGTGGATAGACATTAGGGAGTGTGAAATAAAGTGTGGATAGACATTAGGGAATGTGATATAAAGTGTGGATAGACATTTGGGAGTGTGGAATAAAGTGTGGATAGAGATTAGGGAGTGTGAAATAAAGTGTGGATAGACATTAGGGAGTGTGAGATAATGTGTGGATAGACATTTGGGAGTGTGAAATAAAGTGTGGATAGACATTAGGAGTGTGAGATAATGTGTGGATAGACATTTGGGAGTGTGAAATAAAGTGTGGATAGACATTAGGGAATGTGAAATAAAGTGTGGATAGACATTAGGGAATGTGATATAAAGTGTGGATAGACATTTGGGAGTGTGGAATAAAGTGTGGATAGAGATTAGGAGTGTGGAATAAAGTGTGGATAGACATTAGGGAGTGTGAGATAATGTGTGGATAGACATTAGGGAATGTGATATAAAGTGTGGATAGACATTTGGGAGTGTGGAATAAAGTGTGGATAGAGATTAGGGAGTGTGAAATAACGTGTGGATAGACATTAGGGAGTGTGAAATAACGTGTGGATAGACATTAGGGCATGTGAAATAACGTGTGGATAGACATTAGGGAGTGTGAAATAACATGTGGATAGACATTAGGGAGTGTGAAATAACGTGTGGATAGACATTAGGGCATGTGAAAAAAAGTGTGGATAGACATTTGGGAGTGTGGAATAAAGTGTGGATAGAGATTAGGGAGTGTGAAATAACGTGTGGATAGACATTAGGGAGTGTGAAATAACGTGTGGATAGACATTAGGGCATGTGAAATAACGTGTGGATAGACATTAGGGAGTGTGAAATAACGTGTGGATAGACATTAGGGAGTGTGAAATAACGTGTGGATAGACATTAGGGCATGTGAAAAAAAGTGTGGATAGACATTAGGGAGTGTGAAATAAAGTGTGGATAGACATGAGGGCATGTGAAACAAAGTGTGGATAGACATTAGGGCATGTGAAGTAACGTGTGGATAGAAATTAGGGAATGTGATATAAAGTGTGGATAGACATTTGGGAGTGTGAAATAAAGTGTGGATAGACATTAGGTAGTGTGAAATAACGTGTGGATAGACATTAGGGAGTGTGAAATAACGTGTGGATAGACATTAGGGCATGTGAAATAAAGTGTGGATAGACATTAGGGCATGTGAAATAAAGTGTGGATAGACATTAGGTAGTGTGAAATAACGTGTGGATAGACATTAGGGCATGTGAAATAAAGTGTGGATAGACATTAGGTAGTGTGAAATAACGTGTGGATAGACATTAGGGCATGTGAAATAACGTGTGGATAGACATTAGGGAGTGTGAAATAACGTGTGGATAGACATTAGGGAGTGTGAAATAACGTGTGGATAGACATTAGGGAGTGTGAAATAACGTGTGGATAGACATTAGGGCATGTGAAAAAAAGTGTGGATAGACATTAGGGAGTATAGAATAAAGTGTGGATAGACATTAGGGAATGTGAAATAAAGTGTGGATAGACATTTGGGCATGTGAGATAATGTGTGGATAGACATTAGGGCATGTGAAATAAAGTGTGGATAGACATTAGGGAGTGTGAAATAAAGTGTGGATAGACATTAGGGAATGTGATATAAAGTGTGGATAGACATTTGGGAGTGTGGAATAAAGTGTGGATAGAGATTAGGAGTGTGAAATAAAGTGTGGATAGACATTAGGGAGTGTGAGATAATGTGTGGATAGACATTTGGGAGTGTGAAATAAAGTGTGGATAGACATTAGGGAGTGTGAGATAATGTGTGGATAGACATTTGGGAGTGTGAAATAAAGTGTGGATAGACATTAGGGAATGTGAAATAAAGTGTGGATAGACATTAGGGAATGTGATATAAAGTGTGGATAGACATTTGGGAGTGTGGAATAAAGTGTGGATAGAGATTAGGGAGTGTGGAATAAAGTGTGGATAGACATTAGGGAGTGTGAGATAATGTGTGGATAGACATTAGGGAATGTGATATAAAGTGTGGATAGACATTTGGGAGTGTGGAATAAAGTGTGGATAGAGATTAGGAGTGTGAAATAACGTGTGGATAGACATTAGGGAGTGTGAAATAACGTGTGGATAGACATTAGGGCATGTGAAATAACGTGTGGATAGACATTAGGGAGTGTGAAATAACGTGTGGATAGACATTAGGGAGTGTGAAATAACGTGTGGATAGACATTAGGGCATGTGAAAAAAGTGTGGATAGACATTAGGGAGTGTGAAATAAAGTGTGGATAGACATGAGGGCATGTGAAACAAAGTGTGGATAGACATTAGGGCATGTGAAGTAACGTGTGGATAGAAATTAGGAATGTGATATAAAGTGTGGATAGACATTTGGGAGTGTGGAATAAAGTGTGGATAGAGATTAGGGAGTGTGAAATAACGTGTGGATAGACATTAGGGAGTGTGAAATAACGTGTGGATAGACATTAGGGCATGTGAAATAACGTGTGGATAGACATTAGGGAGTGTGAAATAACGTGTGGATAGACATTAGGGAGTGTGAAATAACGTGTGGATAGACATTAGGGCATGTGAAAAAAAGTGTGGATAGACATTAGGGAGTATAGAATAAAGTGTGGATAGACATTAGGGCATGTGAAATAAAGTGTGGATAGACATTAGGGAGTATAGAATAAAGTGTGGATAGACATTAGGGAATGTGAAAAAAAGTGTGGATAGACATTAGGGCATGTGAAAAAAAGTGTGGATAGACATTAGGGAGTATAGAATAAAGTGTGGATAGACATTAGGGAATGTGAAATAAAGTGTGGATAGACATTTGGGCATGTGAGATAATGTGTGGATAGACATTAGGGAGTGTGAAATAAAGTGTGGGGATGGTCATTAGGGAGTGAGAATAAAGTGTGGATAGACATTAGGGCATGTGAAATAAAGTGTGGATAGACATGTGGAATAAAGTGTGGATAGACATTATGGCTTGTGAAATAAAGTGTGGATAGACATTGGGGCATGTGAAATAAAGTGCGGATAGAAATGAGGTAGTTTGGAATAAAGTCTGGATAGACATTAGGAAGTGTGAAATAAAGTGTGGATAGACATTAGGGCATGTGAAATACAGTGTGCATAGACATTAGGGAGAGTGAAATAAAGTGTGGATAGACGTTAGGGAGTGTGAAATAAAGTGTGAATAGACATTAGGGAGTATGAAATAAAGTGTGGATAGACATTAGGGAGTATGAAACAAAGTGTGGATAGACATTAGGGCATGTGAAGTAACGTGTGGATAGACATTAGGGAATGTGATATAAAGTGTGGATAGACATTTTGGAGTGTGGAATAAAGTGTGGATAGAGATTAGGGAGTGTGGAATAAAGTGCGGATAGACATTAGGGCATGTGAAATAAAGTGTGGATAGACATTAAGGAGTGTGAAATAACGTGTGGATAGACATTAGGGCATGTGAAATAACGTGTGGATAGACATTAGGGCATGTGAAATAAAGTGTGGATAGACATTAGGGAGTGTGAAATAACGTGTGGATAGACATTAGGGCATGTGAAATAAAGTGTGGATAGACATTAGGGAGTGTGAAATAACGTGTGGATAGACATTAGGTAGTGTGAAATAACGTGTGGATAGACATTAGGGCATGTGAAATAAAGTGTGGATAGACATTATGTAGTGTGAAATATAGTGTGGATAGACATTAGGTAGTGTGAAATAATGTGTGGATAGACATTAGGGCATGTGAAATAAAGTGTGGATAGACATTATGTAGTGTGAAATATAGTGTGGATTGACATTAGGGAGTGTGAAATAATGTGTGGATAGACATTATGTAGTGTGAAATATAGTGTGGATAGACATTAGGGCATGTGAAATAACGTGTGGATAGACATTATGTAGTGTGAAATAAAGTGTGGATAGACATTAGGTAGTGTGAAATAACGTGTGGATAGACATTAGGGCATGTGAAATAAAGTGTGGATAGACATTATGTAGTGTGAAATATAGTGTGGATTGACATTAGGGAGTGTGAAATAATGTGTGGATAGATGTTAGGGAGTGTGAAATAAAGTGTGGATTGACATTAGGGAGTGTGAAATATAGTGTGGACAGACATTAAGGATTGTGCAATAAAGTGTTGATAGACATTAGGGCATGTGAAATAAAGTGTGGATAGACATAATGTTTGGACAGACATTAGGGAGTGTGTCGTGAGAGATCTGCTACTGAAACCCTGGCCCCTCATGTTCACACTTACAGATATCCCTACGTCTCTCCACCTCTCCCTTTCCCAAGCCCCCCTTCCCACAGCCCGTGCCCCCTGGAGAGACCAGCTGACAGGACAGGGTCACAGCAGGCAGAGTAGTGGCAGACTGACAGGTCCAGCACAGCAGGTTAGGGGACCTGATCCAAGGCCAGAATGTGCTGTCCATCCCCACGGACTGACTACCGTGGAGGTTGGAGCCCATCCATCCACAGGACCTTCAGTAGCAGATGTAGTGGTATGGCTGTAGTACATACAAAGTACATCATTAGTACACCCCTTCATCCTGCACACTTTCACTCCCACTCCTCCTACAGATTCACATGTGGGTGAAGAGAGGGATGAAGACAGAGAGAGAGTACATCCTCTATGGAGCTGTCCAAAAATCATCCTCTAACTGAAAGAGGGAGCTGCCTTATAATCATCCTCTAACTGAAAGAGGGAGCTGCCTTATAATCATCCTCTAACTGAAAGAGGGAGCTGTCCTATAATCATCCTCTAACTGAAAGAGGGAGCTGTCCTATAATCATCCTCTAACTGAAAGAGGGAGCTGTCCTATAATCATCCTCTAACTGAAAGAGGGAGCTGTCCTATAATCATCCCTAACTGAAAGAGGGAGCTGCCCTATAATCATCCTCTAACTGAAAGAGGGAGCTGTCCTATAATCATCCTCTAACTGAAAGAGGGAGCTGTCCTATAATCATTCTCTAACTGAAAGAGGGAGCTGTCCTATAATCATTCTCTAACTGAAAGAGGGAGCTGTCCTATAATCATCCTCTAACCTATAATCATCCTTTAACTGAAAGAGGGAGCTGCCATATAATCATCCTTTAACTGAAAGAGGGAACTGTCCTATAATCATCTTCAACTGAAAGAGGAGCTGTCCTATAATCATCCTAACAAAGAGAGGAGCTGTCCTATAATCACCCTCTAACTGAAAGAGGGAGCTGTCCTATAATCATCTAACTGAAAGAGGGAACTGTCCTATAATCATCCTCTAACTGAAAGAGGGAACTGTCCTATAATCATCCTCTAACTGAAAGAGGGAGCTGTCCTATAATCATCCTCTATTTGAAAGAGGGAGCTGTCCTATAATCATCTCTAACTGAAAGAGGGAGCTGTCCTATAATCATCATCTATTTGAAAGAGGGAGCTGTCCTATAATCATTCTTAACTGAAAGAGGGAGCTGTCTATAATCATCACTATTTGAAAGAGGGAGCTGTCCTATAATCATTCTCTAACTGAAAGAGGGAGCTGTCCTATAATCATCCTCTAACTGAAAGAGGGAACTGCCCTATAATCATCCTCTAACTGAAATAGGGAGCTGCCCTAAAATCATCCTCTAACTGAAACAGGGAGTGAGAATGGGTTTTCAAGGCCTCTGCTCCAATAGCTCTATATCCCAAAATTACGGCGCCTGACATTGGGATGTTCCGGGAGGGCCAAGTGAAGAAACGTAGAGCGAGCTTATCTTACTTCAATGTTTTCAGTCCACAGATGTGTGAAAGCCTCATGAAATCTGCTCCACTACAGCTTTTTTCGAAGTCTTAACTACTTCACTTAAGCAGGTGGAGAAACTGGAGAGCATGTCTGAAATAGGAGACCAGAAGAGGAGGAGATTCCCAGGTGTCCTTATTTCATCACTCAAACCACCAGAGCTCAGCTGGCACAAACAAGTACTACAGAAGTCAACCGGGCAGACCAACCATTAATTACTGTAGGCTATATGTAGGGACAGACTCAGTGGCCTTGTGGTTAGACAGTGTCCGCCCTGAGATTGGAAGGTTGGGAGTTCAATCCCCGGCCGAGTCATACCACAGACTGAAACCTGTCACCCAATCCGTCTCTGCTTGGCCCTCAGAATAAGGAGATAGATTGGGGTTAAGGCCCTGCGATAGACTATAGTAGGGGTGTCCAGGGGGTGTATTTTACCTCACGCTACAGAGCCTATGAGCCGTTGCAGCATGTGTCAAACAGAGAAAGGGTATTTGAAGCAGCCCTATAGAGGCAACAGGTCCAGATAGACAGAGGCGAGTGTAAAAGTGTACTGCTACATGAGGTCATAAGTCAACACGGGACACCACTGCTGCAGATCAGATTACTGTGGTTATTCAACTGATAAGCGTCTAGCTACTGACCTCGCTAAGTCATTAGCGCATGTTTTGATCGTTAGTTAACAGACAATTGAGGAATCCAAGAGGTCAGAAAAGAGAAATAGTTTTGCATGGTAGTTCATCTTGCTGCCTGTGACAATATGCAAAAGATTAGGAAATTCAAATGACATTGCATCATTTGCAGACAAATGGCCCACTTTGCTGTTTTGCATCGGGACAAAGTAGATGAACCACATGATCTTGAGTTTGTGGGTTTGGAAGGATTTTAAAAAGTGCAAATATCATGTGCAAATATTGTACAATCCAGGTGTGCAAAGCTCTTAGAGACTTTCTCAGAAATACTCCCAGTTGTAATCACTGCTGAAGGTGACTAACATGAATAGGCTCAGGGGTGTGAATAGGTATGTAAATTAGATGTTCTTTTCCAATTTAGTTTTCTCACTTTGTCATTATGTGGTATTGTGTGTAGATGGATGAGACAAAACATCTATTTAATCCATTTTGAATTCAGGCTGTAACAGAACAAAATGTGGAATAAGTGTAAGGTTATGAGTACTTTCTGTAGGCACAGTCCACAGCTCGAATGCAATACAATTGTGTCTGCTATTTCTGGAGAAATACAAATATGATCTGTAAGATGGTTCCATGATGTTTATAAAACATGACATTTGCGAGCAGTGTAACGGTGAGTGGACATTCCCCCTTTCTCTTTGTGTTGGAGGTTTATCCAGCTCCTGTCAAAAGTTTGGATGGAAGTCAAATCCTCCAGTCTAAGTTGCCTTGTCGGTATTATATACAGTAAGCCCACAGGAAGAAACGATGGTGCCTGTAACTGTGTTTAGACATAGCCTATTTAAAACAAGTTGTTGTTTCATTTTTATTAGTATTTCATTGGAATGATACACTGTCTTTTTAGGCCTTATCAATAGCCAAGTTAATGAAATGTTACTTATTGACAATATTTGGCATGTTCATATCCAGACTACAATCTCCAGTAGGCCTGGCACCTATATCAGTGTGAATAGTATAGCCTATGTTTAACAATGTATTTCCATAATGAAGTAATGCAATTAGAGCAATGTGGACTGCAAACATGTTCAACACATTTAGCAAACATAGGGCAGGCTTTTTAAGGAACTAGGCTATAAGGACTAACATTCTAACTGGAGATGATGACAATGCAATACATAAGATTACACAACCACATATTTAGCTGTGGAGCACGTTCTGATTGGCCAAGGGGCCAAGCCTCAACAAACCCATAAATTCTATTTATTAATCAAATTGAAAAAAATGCCCTTTCACGCCACCACCAGCTACTGCGACTATAATTCCGGTTGCGAAAATATAACAAATATTTCTGATACACTCCTGAACCTATAACGCTACCGCCAGGTTTAGGTTTAGTAAAACAGAGCACTGTGAGTGTGTCACAAATTGCAACCTATTCCCTATATAGTGCATTACTTTTGACCAAAACCCTATGGGTTTCCCTATGAGCCCTGGTCAAATATAGTGAACAATATGGAATTGGGGATGCAACCACCGTGAGCTCTGATGAGGATAGCAAAGCACATCCAGCTGATGAGGACATGACACGGTTCAACAATATTACCCAGAGAGAGAGAGAGAGAGAGTGAGACACAGCACAGTTTACACTGTGTATAATCAAGAATGAGATGACTGCATGCCGGGCCACAAATTAAATAAAAGAGCCAATCTGGATGCCATTATCATTTCTCCCATTGCCCTACATCTTTGTAACGTATAAATGACAAAATAAATATGAACACCACAGAATCAAACACAACCCCTAACCAGTATTTGTTTTGTGGGGACGTTTGGTAGAAAATGAAAAGATACACACAGTAAACACCGATTATTCCGCCCTAAATTTGCGATGAGGAGCGGCAGGCACCAAATGTTTCGTGCTTGGTGCGGTGGTAGTGTGAGACGACTGTTTTAATTAGGTTTTGTCAGGCTGTTTATGGCATTACACCACTCATTTTCCAACAGGCCTCAGAGAGGGAACACCACCAGGGGTCAACCAGCGGACAAACTACTGTGGCCTAAAACAGGGGTAGGCAACTATATCCAAACGCATTTTTTTGTCGGAGCGAACGGTCGGGACAGCCGGGGAAAAAAACACTTAAAATAAGGCCAAAAATAAGGCCAAAAAGAGTGTATTTGAAAATAATAATCATTTCATACTTTGATTACATTGAGACACAATCACATCCCTTTTAATGTATTTGTGGGAATACTTGGGAACAGACTTCCTGAACTGATGACATTTTTTGCTGAATTCCTGGTAATTTGACTGTCTTTTTCTTTTACTAAAAGTTTTGGGGGGCAAAAAAATATCAGTTGCGGGCCGGTTTTGGTGTAGAAGGAAACGGTAGTCATATTTACTGCTAATAGGTACTGCTAATAGGTACTGACTCTGAATGTAATGTCAGGAATACATATTACCAACACATAACAAAGGCATTACTGACCATGACTAACTTTTCTTTTAAACACTATTATAACATTAGGCCTTCCCACTACTAGAACCCATCCCTAAAGGCCCTGCTCAGTTACAGCTAAAGCTAATGCTAACCATAACACTGAGGCTAACACCTCATTCCTATTGACGTGCCTGGGGAGAATATGGCTCACAATAGCAATATATTATCTTAATGTGATTGTAAAGAGCTGTCTAAACACACAGCCAGCATGAGGAATCAGCCACTCACAAGTGGTTTTAGGGGTCTGACTCAACTCTCCACTTCACCCGCCCACCGGCCCCACCGGCCCCACTCGCCCCACTCGCCCCACTCGCCCCCATCTTAACACAGACTTCTTCCATTGTGGCTTCCCTCTCCACTCCCCAGACTGGGATCCATTTCCCAAATTCTTTCCTTCCTGCTCTGGGGGACTTTTTCCACATTTCAGGGCCAGGCTTCGATTTATTAGAGTCCTCCTCAACCAAGATGCAATTTTCACCATGTTGGTTTTGAGAATGAGGGCAGTGGGGAGAGGAGAGGATTGGTGTTGAAGAGTGATGTCTACCCAGCTGAGATGGGGTGGCAGTGTGTGTGTGTGTGTGTGTGTTTGTGTGTGTGTGTGTGTGTGTGTGTGTGTGTGTGTGTGTGTGTGTGTGTGTGTGTGTGTGTGTGTGTGTGTGTGTGTGTGTGTGTGTGTGTGTGTGTGTGTGTGCCAACACCAATACCCCTACAGACATGAGGAAAGCATCTTGATTTATAACCATCTTTATTACTAGAGAGAGGGACTGGGAGGGATGAAGGAAAATCACAATAAGTTAGAATAACATTGTAATTGAGCATGTCTGCCATGCTACAGGCAGCTCACAACGCAACACAGGTGGAACTCTGGAAAAGATTAGGAAAAGTTGAAAGTTTTATAAGGAATAAAACATTTTATCTGACCAGCAGAGCCACATAAAGTCTCCTGTAACATATCAGGACAATTACTTTAATTTCTTTAATAAACTAATTATATTACCATTAAAACTATTACCTATAAATGACCAGAGAATATATCTTCATCTAGGACTGTTCTATAGCACTGGGTTAGCCTAACATACCTACAGAGTAGATGTATTGAGAAAGGGCAGTATTATGTAGTTGTGCCTGGCTGTATTTCAAACAATGATGGAGAAGATTTGGACTTTTAAACGGAGCCAAGTTTCAAACTGTTATCCAGGAACAAGCCTCCAACCTAACCATGGCAGGTTCCCTGGTAAGATAATGAAACAAAGAGACTGTCCATAGCATTTGAATCATATCAGAGAGAGAGAGAGAGAGAGAGAGAGAGAGAGACAGAGCGAGAGAACGAGACTACACAGAGGGAGAGTGAAAGAAAGAGAGAGACAAACAGAGAAAGCGAGCGAGAGAGAGAGCGAGAGACACACACAGAAACAGACAGAGAGATATATAGAGAGGGGGCAGGAGTGCAGAGATATGGAAAAACAGATTGTGTGTGATGGAGCTCTGATGATTTTACAACAACATGTTCCTCCGTTCCAAACATGGGGTGTGCTGTCCCATTCCCTTCCCCTGACCAGGGCTCCTAGCTGGAGCACGCTGCCCTCTGGCCCCGGGGGACCTTCCAGACCATCCAGGTCTGTCACTTCATCACTTTGTCTGCGTCACAAATGGCATCCTATTCCCTATATAGTACACTACTTGCATCCTGGTCAAAAGTAGTGCACTAGGGAATAGGGTTCCGTTTGGAACGCAGTCTTCATGCCCCCGTGAGAACTCTGTCTTGGGACAGGCCTGGCAAGTCACTGGGGGATGTGTGCCACTCAGTGGCTGAGTAAAGCGTGTCGCACCGCTGTGAGAAGTCACTGACGATAACGGGCTCTCCACCTCTCTCCATCCCTCCCTCCTTCTCAGTCACAGCCGCATGACCCAGGCTAAATATATACACTTAAGCACTTACACACTGTTTCCTCTCTCTCTGTGTCTGGGCTAGCATCCACTGCGTGTCCCCAGTGCTCTTCCCAGTAAGTCTAAAATAAGAGCTGCGTACCATTAGCATAGCTTAGCCTAGCATTAGCCTAGCACAGTGGGAGACATGTCCAGTTTAGTGACAGTTAAGTGAAAACACAGTCAGCAAATCAGGGTGAACCCCTCCAGGATACTGGTGAGTTCTGTCTGTGAAGTTCTAAAGTTCCAGTTGGAACCTTGGCAGTTGTACAGGTTAACTGTAAGGATCCAGGGTCTGGTTAACAGCAGAACAGAGGCCAGAAAGTGACTCTGCTTCTATGTTACACTGTAGCCTATACTGCTGTCAGCTCGACTTAAATAAAGTTAAGTATGGTAATTGCTAGTGAGTGGGAGCATTTCTGTAACGGTAAGTGCAGTCTCCATCTCATGAAAAATTGTCCAAATGATCAAAAAAGTTGCTTCTGTGCAATGTACCTCAAGGAGACTTGAAAGCGTACAGCACACACGCAAACACACACGGTACACTACTAGCCCTCTCTTATTTGTGCAAACTCAATCAAATGATTTTTGAATAGCAATAAAGCAGCCTTTATTTTGCTTGGCTGGGCTGTGATCCCGCTAGCCCCTCACCCACACCACAGCAGGGATCAGCTTTCCCCCCAGAAACCCACTGAAGCCCTGCCACGGCGGCTGGAGACAATCAGCCTGAACGCTCCTTAGATATTCCTACCTCCTTTCAAAGCACAAATCCAATTTATGGACACATTTATTACCGTGTCTGTCAGTAACTAAAAGGAGTTTCATAATCAGGAGCACACATCAGATCTGGTCACAGCAGGGCTGCTCGCTTGGCCAATCGGAGCACTATTACACGGTCAGGGTCGGCCCGATCCACAGAGGGAAGGAAAACATGAGCAAACAAAAGACTAGGTAGTTAGACATGGTCTGGGGGGCTTTTAGATGTCACATTTAAAAAGTGATCTGATTTAAGAGTTGGGCCGTGGGGAGAAAATCTGTTAACTCAGTACCAGTACTGGGTCGGGCTGGGTCTGCAAGCACAGGGAGGGGGGATCGCATAGTACACCACCCTTCCAACACAACACAGGAATCCTGTGAGATCTGATGTTATCAAGCACATAAAGTAGATATATTTGTTTTCTAACGATGGTATCTGTCAGTAACCAAGTAGCCCGCCCGGGTTTTTAAAGCGTTGCCCCACTGTGTGTGTTACACAAATATTTTCCATTGTTTGTCACAGATATTTAAAGTCCTCCAAAAATGACATGAAATCCACTTTTAAAGTCCCATAAAGCACACAGAGAGCAGGCTGTTAGGCCAGCTATAATAACACAGAGGCCTGAGCGATTTACTATCCCTGCTCTGCTTGTGAAACGTAGATTGTAATGAGTGCTCTGCAGTCAGCGCGTCAGACCACTCTGGAACATACAGCGACACAGCCACGGACTGGAGCAAGCCCTTCTGGCTGAGGGCTGGCGGAGGGCTGTGGTCTGCGGTGTGTGTATACGGTAACATAAGGGGACACACTGACAGTGACGTCTTAAGAGCTACTTGTTCATACACATACACTCACACATACACCAAAGTCCCTACACACCTCGGTCGCCGGCTATGAATCAACATGCTCTTACAAAGGCCCAGCCTAAACCATCACTTGTGCCCACTGCATTAAAAAGATTTTTTAAATTGTGTCCAGGAAAAGTTCCCCCTAGAGGCGAACCAGGAGGTAATTCAGGTTAGGAAACGAAGCGTGTCCTTCATTAACCGAAAGATCACATTTTACCGCGGGAACGACACATTTAGTGGCGCGGGGGGCTCTGTGAAACCTCCCGGAGAAAGCTGCTCTGTTTTCCTTCCAGAGTAATTAGGGGGGCTATTACCCGACACTCACACAGGTAATGCTCTGGTTGGGGGCCAGGGGCACATTTCATCATGGCCTGACCGACTGGCCCGATTCACTGCAGTCGCTAGCCGCTGGAAAAATATGTGCAGAAACTGAAAACCGCATCTCTAAGAAATTGCCCGCTTGTCCCCTCTGTTGGTTTTGGATGAGGCCCTGTGCTGTAGCTTAGGGTTGCTGCCGGGACCTGGTGCCAGGATCCTTAAAAACCAGTAACTGATATCTTATTTTCCCTTACTGCCCTGAAACCTTTCTGTTATTAAAATGGAGCAAATCCCAGCGGAATGTTTTACAGATTTACTAGGTGTACGTCAAGGTGAGATACAACACTGGTAAATTACAGAACAGATTATAACCAGGGGAGCTGGACTGGGAGGAGGAGAGGAGAGTTGAGGAAAAGAGAGGAGAGGAGATGGATACTGAGAGTGGGTGACAGTTCTGACTAGCATATATAAATCTGTCCCCCGCTATGTTCTACACAAACCACAGTGCCCCTTACAGCCAGTGAGCCCCTCACATCAAACTTCATAACCCTAATAAAAGCAGAATTATACATAAAACAGTATAGAGAGACATGCTGGGATGAGTTTAGTTTAGTCAAAAATATCAATGAGTTTCGATGTCATCTGCAGATGCATTGGGTCGACGTGTGTGCGTGCTTGTGCATGATTTCCTGTGCGGGTGTGTGTGTATATGCTTGCGTGTGAGTGTGTGTGTGTGTGGGTTAATGTTTCTGGTTGGTGAGTTAGGGAGCGGGGAGTGGGGAGCAGGTTGTCATTCGGGTCGGGGTAGCTATTCAGGGACAGTGGTATGTGAAAGGCACATCTGATATAACAAAGCAACATAACAGAGCAACTGCTAACCAATGACAAGTGCTTTGTTGGGGCTGTGTTCGTGCTTCTTGGTTAGGATCACAGGTCTGGATGTACTAATGGGAGAAAAGAACTCCAATTAGGGATGCAGACCGCGCCGGCCCCAGTCATTTCCAAACCACTTTAAATGTGTAATAAATGATCAAATGAGACAACTCCTTTTAAGCTCACAGTAGGGTTTTCTTTCCTCAAGAGCACATTTGCTTTAATAACAGTGTGGCTTTGATTCAAACTCTCAGCAGCATCTCTCTCTCTCTCTCTCTCTCTCTCTCTCTCTCTCTCTCTCTCTCTCTCTCTCTCTCTCTCTCTCTCTCTCTCTCATCTCGCTGAAAACTTGGTTAATCAGCGGTGAGTGGCATAATGCGGTGTGTGTATGAACGTGTGTGCACACGCGCATATGTGTATTTATGTGTGCATGGCCTGCGTGTGTTTGTGGGTGGGTGGGTTATCCCCCTCCCTGGGTTTGAGGGTAGTTAGAGAGGGATACCAGGGGTCTGGAAGACCGACATGTCACAGAGACTGGAACTGTTCTGTAGCAGTTCAGGGGGAGTTCCCCATACTGCCATCAATGTATTACAACCAGTCTGTACAACCAGTCTGTACATCCAGTCTGAGTGACCTAAAGTGGAGTTCACCAAACAGGATATTAAAACAGCTCATCCATCAACACAATGTGTCTATGACTAGGTACTGAATGGCACCACAGACAGTTGGAGAGGAGAGGAGTGTTCTTCTTTCCTGAGATCAACCAATGAAAGTACACAGACACACATACAAACCATACACACACACACACACTTGCGGGCATGGAAGACACACACACACTAAATATCACACACACACACATGAAATAACAAAACGACATTTTTACATGTTCGCTGGAATTCAATTAAAATGTAATTAGGGCTAGCATTAGAGGGATGAGGGGTCCACCCTGGTGCACTGGACACTGCTATCCCCAGCCCTGGTCATGTTACCATGGGGATTACCCCTGACAGGCTGACCCCTGACCTCCAGACAGGTGCCTAATGGGAAAGATGGGAGGCCAGTCATGTGCTCACACCAGATTGGGGGAAAACAAGGGGGTCCACTGGATGCCTGGGGACTACACTCTCCATGCCATAGGGCATACTATAAAGAAGGGATGTACACACACACACACGACATGCACACACTGACACACAAACACAGGGCGCATTGAAAATGGGAAACACACACACCACCCTGGTGCACTGGAACAAACATGCTATAACACACGTTATCAGACCATCACATAGGGCCAAACTCAGGAACTATCAGACCAATCAGATAGGGCTGAACTGGGAAAGATCAGACCAATCACATTGGGCCACACTCAGATGGAACAATTAGGGGGTACCATGTTATTGCCTGGGGATGCTATGGATCATGATCATGCCAGTAAAAACATACTGTACAGACAGAGCAAGACAAACCCTGGCAGGACAGACACACACACACACTGAGATGCACGTTTTCAGGCGCATTCGAGCATGCACTCATTCACACAAACACACGCATGAACCAGGAAAAATGTAGGGCATCTGGTGAAACAAACATGCTATAACTGGGGACGCTATCAGACCACTCCCTGTTCCAGTCCTGAACTCAGGAACTCATCAAACCCCATCACTGTGTCCATTTTCCTAGCTATCAGTAAGCAGACACAGGGAGCGTGAAACAAAAACAACTGCTTCCATTCTATGCTGTTTACCAACCATATTCCAGAGCAGATGAAATATTAGACCAATCACATAGGTCCAAACTCAGGACCTATCAGACCAATCACATTGGGCCGAACTCAGGAACTATTAGACCAATCACATAGGTCCAAACTCAGGACCTATCAGACCAATCACATTGGGCCGAACTCAGGATGGAACAATTAGGGGTTTACCATGTTATTTCCTGTGGGATGCAGTATGGATCATGATCATGAAGTAAAAACATACTGTACAGACAGAGCCAAAGACAAACCCTGGCAGGAGAAGATAAAGTGAGAGAAAGATGGCTGAGATGCAGGTTTTCTGAGGTCCCAGGACCCATAGGGCTCTGGTGAAAAATAGTGCACTATGTAGGGAGGCTGGGGACATGTACCCTGCGCTCCTCCCTGTTCCAGTCCTGCACTGCTTTCCTCATCATTAAACCCCATCACTGTGTCCATTTTCCTAGCTATCTGAGTAAAGCAGACACAGGGAGCGTGAAACAAAAACAACTGCTTCCATTCTATGCTGTTTACCAACCATATTCCAGAGCAGATGAAATAGTCTGTGTTTGTCATCATCACAGTGCTCTGTGCTACACACACACAGAGGGGAATCAAACCCTTACCGAGACCCCTACTTACCCTGCTGCCTGCCTCTCTGGGATAAACCGCTTTCCTTTGGTGGCCAGGGAGAACCGACCAGTGGTGGGGTGGATCCAGGGGGATGAGAGAGGCAAGGGGTAAGAGGAGAGGGGAATGAGAGAGGTAAGGGGTAAGAGGAGAGGAGACCTACAGGATGAGTGTTATCACAGTACAACACAGCAGAGACAGGGACCAGGGTCTGGGGGGGACCACTCTGTAAAGTCAAGGTTTTATTTCAGATGCCCCGTACAGAGACATTGGAAGAGGGATAATCAAAGGGGTCCAGTTTCCATGCCTTGGCTCTGGCTGTGATCACGTTAGAGAATTATGTGAAGACATAGGGGGAATAGTAGTCAGTGTTTCATCCTAATACAGAGATTTATAATCACACCTCGAGGTAGAACGGGTTGTAGAACACATACAGTTACAAGCTGTATCATCACCAAACAGCATTATTCTGTATTAGTCCCAGTGGTTCTTAGGAACAGCCACAGGGGAAAGGGAAGCTAGTTGTGTTATGTGGAACAAAGTGGTGAAACAGAGCAGTGAGTTCCAGGAATGTAAAACAAAGTCAATCCACACTTTACACTTTCTCCAACAGCAGACAGACAGACGTACCATCTATCTGAAGGACGGGAAATGGAACACACACGGGTGGTGGACACACGCACGCACTCCAGGCATATACACACACACTGCTCACACATATAGTGGCGTTAAATTCCCCTCATTTAAAGATCATGACCTGTTTCCACACATGCATTATCTCTTAAGAAAAGCCTCCATGCAGTGGAATCAATTAAAACCTAACAGACTGAATACGGGATTAAAAAACACACAACTGCAAGTCCCACTAGCGCTGATAAGGCTGTTTGGGATCCTCATATATCAGATAAAATGATTATCCAAGAAAGAGTTGATTTAGCCTTTAAATAGACCAGAGCCAGATTATGGGTGTCTTTTAAAGTCTAAATGCCAAGCAGCTTCGATCGATGCCGTCTTATTTTAAAGCGCAAATATTTCTTAATGCTAAATAGAAACACACTGCGTGGTGTTTCTAAGTCCCTGTTGTTGTTGAACACACTTAACGACTTTCTGCACGCTGTGGCGAAAACAGAGCAGCCAGAGTTTCACTTATCAAGAACAAATAGAGACCAGATGATTTGGAGAGTGGAGAAACACAACTCCAAGGCAGTGATCCACTCGTACTACTCAGACAGGGGGAGGTAAAGAGGCCTGGCCTCTAGAACAAAGCAGACCCAGCCTTCACCTCTCTGTCCTATAGTAGCTGCTGTCCTGACTCCACTACCAATCCCCCAGCTAGTTATACATGAGGTTAGAAGAGTGAGGATGCACTAGTGTGTTCTAAAAAATAAGGACGTAGTACGCTAGTTCACGATATAGTTGAGGTGTAGGGATTGTTACTAACCCCACCCTCAAATCTATAATGGTTATGGCTATTCATGTGGTCCATGGACTCCACGGATGTGGCCTAGACAGGGAAAATGTCTTTCATTGTAATACGCTGATACAACAAGACCTTATTTACACAGTAGGATGATGCTCCCCATTACTGAAGGGGTTGTAGTTCTGATTTAGGCCTAGTGTCCTTTCAAACCCTGATTGATTTGTCCTTATCTGTGTGGCCTCTATGCTGCAGTTACATTAACAGGTTGTCAGCATGTGATTAATGTCCTAAAGACACTTCCTGGGTCATATTACACTCATATTATGTTTAGAGGTGAACGTTAGATAGTGGTAATGTATCATAGGGCTGACATTCACACATATGCTTAGGTTTCTGACCCCATGTAGATCTCACAGAGCAGGTTACTTTGCATATGGTTGGTTACCATACTCCCTTTATCTTATGTGTCACAATGTAAAATATGCTTGAACAATAAAAGAGAACTTCAACAGTATTTTTATGTGCCAGACTGCTGTTGGATTTTCTCTCCTCCTAACTAACTGACATGTCATCCCTGGTCAACCTGACCTAGTCCCAGTACTCCTACCTCAACCCTGCATCCAGCCACACACACGCTGAACAGGCTCATACTGTATGTACGCTCACAGATACTCAGGGATATGGACTTCTATAGGTTCTCATACTGTATGTACGTTCACAGATACGGACTTCTATAGGTCACTCATACTGTATGTACGCTCACAGATACGGACTTCTATAGGTCACTCATACTGTATGTACGCTCACAGATACTCAGGGATACTGACTTCTATAGGTCACTCATACTGTATGTATGCTCACAGATACTCAGGGATACGGACTTCTATAGGTTACTCATACTGTATGTACGCTCACAGATACTCAGGGATACGGACTTCTATAGGTTACTCATACTGTATGTACACTCACAGATACTCAGGGATACGGACTTCTATAGGTTCTCATACTGTATGTACGCTCACAGATACGGACTTCTATAGGTCACTCATACTGTATGTACGCTCACAGATACTCAGGGATACGGACTTCTATAGGTTACTCATACTGTATGTACACTCACAGATACGGACTTCTATAGGTCACTCATACTGTATGTACTCTCACAGATACGGACTTCTATAGGTCACTCATACTGTATGTACACTCACAGATACTCAGGGATATGGACTTCTATAGGTTACTCATACTGTATGTACTCTCACAGATACTCAGGGATACTGACTTCTATAGCTTACTCATACTGTATGTACTCTCACAGATACAGACTTCTATAGGTTACTCATACTGTATGTACACTCACAGATACTCAGGGATATGGACTTCTATAGGTTACTCATACTGTATGTACACTCACAGATACTCAGGGATAGTGACTTCTATAGGTACAGATACTGTATGTATGGACTTCTATAGTACTGTATGTACACTCACAGATACTCAGGGGACTTCTATAGGTTACTCATACTGTATGTACACTCACAGATACTCAGGGATATGGACTTCTATAGGTTACTCATACTGTATGTACACTCACAGATACTCAGGGATATGGACTTCTATAGGTTACTCATACTGTATGTACACTCACAGATACTCAGGGATATGGACTTCTATAGGTTACTCATACTGTATGTACACTCACAGATACTCAGGGATATGGACTTCTATAGGTTACTCATACTGTATGTACACTCACAGATACTCAGGGATATGGACTTCTATAGGTTACTCATACTGTATGTACGCTCACAGATACAGACTTCTATAGGTTACTCATACTGTATGTACGCTCACAGATACTGACTATAGGTTACTCATACTGTAGTACACTTACTCATACTGTATGTATGTATACTCACAGATCAGGCCATCCTCATACATCTATCAGTTCTATGGACAATCTCTATAGGTTACTCATACTGTATGTACACTCACAGATACTCAGGGATAGTGACTTCTATAGTTACTCATACTGTATGTACACTCACAGATACTCAGGGATAGTGACTCTATAGGTCTCCCTTTCATACTGTATGTACTCACAGATACTGGGAATGTCTATAGGTCACAGATACTGTAATACACTCACAGATATGACTCTATAGGTTACTCATACTGTATTGACACTAGCACAGATACTTGAGTTTGTACAGATCTTGGACATTCATAATTACCACTCATACTGTATGTACACTCACAGATACTTCAGGGATAGAGGGACTTCTATAGGTTACTCTCTGGGCCTTACTGTATGTAGCTCACAGATACTCAGGGATATGGAGTTTTAGGTTACTCATACTGTATGTAGAGTTGAGTTTCACAGATACTCAGGGATATACTAACTCCACTTTATTTTTGAATTTTAGGTTACTCATACTGTATGTACTGCATAGAGGGACTCACAGATACTTCACCTGGTTACTGCGTAAATGGATACGGACTTCTATAGGTTAGGATACTGTATGTACACTCACAGATACTCAGGGATATGGACTTCTATAGGTTACTCATACTGTATGTACACTCACAGATACTCAGGGATACTGACTTCTATAGGTTACTCATACTGTATGTACACTCACAGATACTCAGGGATACTGGACTTCAGGAAGCATATAGGTTACTTTCATACTGTATGTACTGCTCACAGATACTCAGGGATACAGACTTCTATAGGTTACTCATACTGTATGTACACTCACAGATACACAGGATACGGACTTCTATCCACTCCACTGTCTGTACACTCACAGATACTCAGGGATATGGACTTCTATAGGTTACGCTCACAGATAAGACTCAGGGATACTGGACTTCTAGGTTGTACACTCAGATATAGGGACTTCTATAGGTTACTCATACTGTATAGCTCAAAGTACGTTACTCATCACAGAGATACTTCTATAGGACTCATACTGTCTGGGCTCACAGAAGGGACAGAGGACTCTAGAGGTACTCATACTCACTCACAGTCTGTGAATGTATACTTGCACATAGTAACACACACACAGTTGCAGTGGCCATCCTCATACATCTATCAGTTCTGTTGAACACACCCAATCTGGAATACAGCTCACTGTTTCTTTGTCTCTTCCTCTCTCTTAGAGGATGAGTGTCTTTCACCCAGCTCACATCACAGCCATACAAACGGCAATTAAAAGGGATGTGCTACCCTAACTCTGTGTGGAGAGAGAGAGAGAGAGAGAGAGAGAGAGAGAGAGAGAGAGAGAGTGCAGCGAGACTGTAAAGCACCACCTCTCCCTTTCAAAATGATGACTGATATCGTGTCTATTGATCTTTGTTACAATAGCAGCAAGCTGTAAAATGTTTGATGGTTTTGTACAGATCTTAGTGCCTCATTCATAATTACCACTCTACACATGTAGAACCAAGGGTAACTTCAGAAGGGGCTGCAGAGGGAAACGCCGCTGCCATGCTATAGGGATGATAGGCAGGAGAAGTCTCTCTGGGCCTTGGCTTCACAGGGAGGGAGCTCACAGCCCTGAGGCTATCATTCCTCTTGCCATATACCTGCTCCCAACTGCTGCAACTTAGTTTTACAAAGATCAGATTGTATTATGAGAGTTGAGTTTAAATAAGAAATGACTGACTTCTCTTCCTTCCAGCAAGTACTAACTCCACTTTATTTTTGAATCACGGATTTTGATTTTGACAAGAACAAGTACTGAGGGGCATAGAGGGATGGGAATGTTCTGCTCATTTGCAAGAACAAAATCCACCACCTGGTGTACTGCGTAAATGGACCTGAAATCCCTGAAGTCTGAGCTTTAAAAGCTACTCATTACATAAGGTAAGTACTTTACAATGTAGTATCTGGCAATTCTTCTTGTTTGCTCACCCCTCCCCTTTGCATGTGTGCCCTCTCTGCAACACAACAAATGAGGTAAGAGAAGAAAAAAACAGAGAGAGAAAAAGAGAGAGAGAAAGAGAGAGAGCAAGATATAGACTTAATGGAGGGGAATTATTCTAACCCTTTGTCCCAGGTCTGGAGAGAAACAGAAACACTGCCACTCTGCTTGAACGCAAACACGCTCCACACTCCTCCTCTTCACGACTTGTCCTCCTGTGCCATGCTTTCTGGGACACGTAGGAAGCATATGAAGCACATCATGCCTAGGGCTGACCCTGCTTTCCCTGTCCTCCTCTGTCCCCGGCCTGCTCAAACTTTAATGGCTACAGCGCTGCTCTGTCAGGGGGAGAGAGTCAGAGGAGAGCAGACACAGTCAGCCACATGTGTTTGGGGCTGTTCTTCCACTCCACTGTCTGTTCACATTACAACAGAGAGAGAGCCACTCTCCTCTCCACGGGATACTCTACTGTGGGGCTGAAAAGAAAGAGAGAGAGAAAGAAAGAAAGAAAGACAGAAAGAGAGAGAAAGAGAGAGAAAGAGAGAGAAAGAGAAAAAGGGAACGAGAGAGAAAGGGACAGAGAGAAAGGGAGAGAGAGAGAGAGAGAGAGAGAGAGAGACAGAGAGACAGAGAGACAGAGAGACAGAGAGACAGAGAGAGAGAGAGAGAGACAGAGAGAGAGAGAGAGAGAGAGAGAGAGAGACAGAGAGAGAGAGAGAGAGAGAGACAAAGAGACAGAGAGACAGAGAGAGAGAGAGAGAGAGAGAGAGAGAGAGAGAGAAAGAGAGAGAAAGAGAGAGAAAGAGAGAGAACGAGAGAAAGGGAACGAGAGAGAAAGGGACAGAGAGAAAGGGACAGAGAGAAAGGGACAGAGAGAGAGAGAGAGAGAGAGAGAGAGAGAGAGAGAGAGAAAGAGACAGAGAGAGAGAGAGAGAGACAGAGAGACAGAGAGACAGAGAGACAGAGAGACAGAGAAAGGTAAAGAAAGAAAGAAAGACAGAGAAAGAGAGAGAAAGAGAGAGAAAGAGAAAAAGGGAACGAGAGAGAAAGGGACAGAGAGAAAGGGAGAGAGACAGAGAAAGGGAAAGAGAAATAGAGAGATAGAAAGAGAGAAAGAGAGAGAGAGAACATTAGCCCAGCTAGCTAGAGAATGTAAGAATGGTTTATATACTATACCAGACAGGAAGAGGAGAGCATCCTGGCATCTGTTGAATAATGTATTAAGCCCTAGCTGTACCAGTCCAGATATACGGGCGAGGGCAGCAGGGAGGGTAGCCCTGATTTGTGCCCTCTAGCATTGTTTAAGAAATGAATAATGGATGGGTTAAACGATGGAGTTAAGAGTGAATTAGGAGGAGGGTGCTGTGTTCAGTTGGATTTATGTAGAGGAGGATAGAAGTTGTCACCGTAACAAAATAAAGAGCCATTGAAGATGAGACTGAAGGCCCTTACAGCAAGGAGAATATATTGTTTCTCGGATAATACTGATCTCAGACCAGGTAGCAATATAAAGAGGCATCAGTGATACACTTTCTGAGGCTGAAGGACCTTACAACAGAAAGATATACTGTTATTTGTCTAATACTGATTTCAGAAAAGTGGTATAGTGTTTTTGACAGTAGACTTTTCACTGGAGATCTGATCTAGAGAAGGAGGATAGCAGTGTCTGTCTGTCTGTCTGTCTGTCTGGAAAGGGACTTAGAGGCAACCAGACTCAGCATCACCAACCGGGTCTACCATTGATTAACATTTAAAATCCAGGGAATACTTTGTAAATGAAAAGAAAAGCAAACTTTGAGCTCTTCAAAAGTGATGGAGAGGCAGGGAAAGGGGAAAAGAGAGAGAAAAAGAGTGATGCACAGTACACAGGAAGCATTTTCACATAGCGCGTCATGTATAAGTCATGCAGGCCTGACAGAGAACGGCACATTCTCTATTCCCTTTGGCTGTCTCATGCTACCAGTTGCGGGAGGCAGGATGAACAAGTTGTTCCGGCCCCTCTCTCTTCCCCCCCCTCTCATTCCTCTCCATGCTCTCTCCCCCCTCTCCCCCCTCTCCCCCTCTCCCCACCTCTCTCTTCCCCCTATCCCTCCTTATCCCCCCTCTCATTCCTCTCCATGCTCTCTTTCCCCCCCTCTCTCTCCCTATCCCTCTTTCCCCCTCTCATTCCTCTCCATGCTCTCTTTCCCCCTTCCCCTACTCTCTCTTCCCCTATCCTCCTTATCCCTCTCTCTCCCCCTCTCTTTCCCCCTCATTCCTCTCCATGCTCTCTCCCCCTCTCCCCACACTCTCTTCTTCCCCTATCCCTCCTTATCCCTCTCTCCCTCTCTCCTCTCTTCCCCCCTCATTCCTTTCCATGCTCTCTTTCCACCCTCCCCCTCACTCTCTCTTCCCCCTATCCCTCCTTATCCTCTCTCTCCCCTTTTCCCCCTCTCTTTCCCCCCTCTCATTCCTCTCCATGCTCTCTTTCCCCCCTCACTCTCTCTTCCCCCTATCCCTCCTTATCCTCTCTCTCCCTCTCTTTCCCTCTCTCTTTCCCCCTCATTCCTCTCCATGCTCTCTTTCCACCCTCTCCCCTTATCACTCTCTCTTCCCCTATCCCTCCTTATCCCTCTCTCTCCCCTTTCTCTCCCCTCTCTCTTTTCCCCCTCTCATTCCTCTCCATGCTCTCTTTCCCCCCCTATCCCTCCTTATCCCTCTTCTCCCCCTATCTCCCCTCTCTTTCCCCCCCTCTCCTCTCCCCCCTCTCTTCCCCTCCCTCCTTTCCCCCTCATTCCCTCCATCCTCTCCATCCCCTCCCCCCCCCACACTCTCTCTTCCCCCTATCCCTCCTTATCCCTCTCTCTCCCCTCTCTCTCCCCTCTCTTTTTCCCCCTCTCATTCCTCTCCATGCTCTCTTTTCCCCCTCACTCTCTCTTCCCCTATCCCTCCTTATCCCTCTCTCTTTCCCCCTCTCATTCCTCTCCATGCTCTCCCCCCCCCCCTCACTCTCTCTTCCCCCTATCCCTCCTTATCCCTCTCTCTCCCCCTCTCTCCCCTCTCTCTTTCCCCCTCTCATTCCTCTCCATGCTCTCTTTCCCCCTCACTCTCTCTTCTTCCCCTATCCCTCCTTATCCCCTCTCCCCTCTCTCTTTCCCCCTCATTCCTCTCCATGCTCTCTCCCCCTATCCCCACATCCCTCTCTCTTCCCCCCCTATCCCTCCTTATCCCTTCCCCCTCTCTCCCTCTCTCTCTCCTCTCTCTTTCCCCCTCTCATTCCTCTCCATGCTCTCTTTCCCCCCCTCACTCTCTCTTCCCCCTATCCCTCCTTATCCCTCCTCTCCCCTCTCTCTCCCCCTCTCTCTCTTTCCCCCTCTCATTCCTCTCCATGCTCTCTTTCCCTCCCCCACTCTCTCTTCCCCCTATCCCTCCTTATCCCTCTCTCTCCCCTCTCTCCCCCTCTCTCTTTCCCCCCTCATTCCCTCCATGCCCCTTTCTCACCCTCTCCCTCCATCTCTCTCTTCCCCCTATCCCCTCCTTATCCCTCTCTCTCCCCCCCTCTCCCCTCTCTCTCCCCTCTCTCTTCCCCCTATCCCTCTCCCTCTCTCTTTCCCTCCTCTCATTCCTTTCCATGCTCTCCCCCTCACTCTCTCTTCCCCCTATCCCTCCTTATCCCTCTCTCTCCCCTCTCTCTCCCCTCTCTCTTTTCCCCCTCATTCCTCTCCATGCTCTCTTTCCACCCTCTCCCCACACTCTCTCTTCCCCCTATCCCTCCTTATCCCTCTCTCTCCCCTCTCTCTCCCCTCTCTCTCCCCTCTCTCTCCCCTCTCATTCCTCTCCATGCTCTCTTTCCACCCTCTCCCCTCACTCTCTCTTCCCCCTATCCCTCCTTATCCCTCTCTCTCCCTCTCTCTCCCCTCTCTCTTTCCCCCTCATTCCTCTCCATGCTCTCTTTCCACCCTCTCCCCACACTCTCTCTTCCCCCTATCCCTCCTTATCCCTCTCTCTCCCCTCTCTCCCCTCTCTCTCCCCTCTCTCTCTCCCCTCTCATTCCTCTCCATGCTCTCTTTCCACCCTCTCCCCACACTCTCTCTTCCCCCTATCCCTCCTTATCCCTCTCTCCCCTCTCTCTCTCCCCTCTCTCTTTCCCCCTCATTCCTCTCCATGCTCTCTTTCCACCCTCTCCCCACACTCTCTCTTCCCCCTATCCCTCCTTATCCCTCTCTCTCCCCTCTCTCTCCCCTCTCTCTCTCCCCTCTCATTCCTCTCCATGCTCTCTTTCCACCCTCTCCCCACACTCTCTCTTCCCCCTATCCCTCCTTATCCCTCTCTCTCCCTCTCTCTCCCCTCTCTCTCCCCTCTCATTCCTCTCCATGCTCTCTTTCCACCCTCTCCCCACACTCTCTCTTCCCCCTATCCCTCCTTATCCCTCTCTCTCCCTCTCTCTCCCCTCTCTCTTTCCCCCTCATTCCTCTCCATGCTCTCTTTCCACCCTCTCCCCACACTCTCTCTTCCCCCTATCCCTCCTTATCCCTCTCTCTCCCCTCTCCTCCCCTCTCTCCCCTCTCTTCCCCCTCTCATTCCTCTCCATGCTCTCTTTCCCCCCTCCCCACACTCTCTCTTCCCCCTATCCCTCCCCCCTCTCTCCCCTCTCTCCCCTCTCTCTCCTTTCTCTCTCTCCCCTCTCATTCCTCTCCATGCTCTCTTTCCACCCTCTCCCCACACTCTCTCTTCCCCTATCCCTCCTTATCCCTCTCTCTCCCCTCTCTCTCCCTCTCTCTCCCCCCTCATTCCTCTCCATGCTCTCCCCCCTCACTCTCTCTTCCCCCTATCCCTCCTTATCCCTCTCTCTCCCCTCTCTCTTTCCCCCCTCTCATTCCTTTCCATGCTCTCTTTCCCCCTCACTCTCTCTTCCCCTATCCCTCCTTATCCCTCTCTCTTTCCCCCTCTCATTCCTCTCCATGCTCTCCCCCTCACTCTCTCTTCCCCCTATCCCTCCTTATCCCTCTCTCTCCCCTCTCTCTCCCCTCTCTCTTTCCCCCTCTCATTCCTCTCCATGCTCTCTTTCCCCTCACTCTCTCTTCCCCCTATCCCTCCTTATCCCTCTCTCTCCCCTCTCTCTTTCCCCCTCATTCCTCTCCATGCTCTCTCCCCCTCTCCCCACACTCTCTCTTCCCCCTATCCCTCCTTATCCCTCTCTCTCCCCTCTCTCTCCCCTCTCTCTTTCCCCCTCTCATTCCTCTCCATGCTCTCTTTCCCCCCTCACTCTCTCTTCCCCCTATCCCTCCTTATCCCTCTCTCTCTCCCTCTCTCTTTCCCCCTCTCATTCCTCTCCATGCTCTCTTTCCCCCTCACTCTCTCTTCCCCCTATCCCTACTTATCCCTCTCTCTCCCCTCTCTCTTTCCCCCTCATTCCTCTCCATGCTCTCTCCCCTCTCCCCACACTCTCTCTTCCCCCTATCCCTCCTTATCCCTCTCTCCCCTCTCTCTTTCCCCCTCTCATTCCTTTCCATGCTCTCTTTCCCCCTCACTCTCTCTTCCCCTATCCCTCCTTATCCCTCTCTCTTTCCCCCTCTCATTCCTCTCCATGCTCTCTTTCCCCCTCACTCTCTCTTCCCCCTATCCCTCCTTATCCCTCTCTCTCCCCCTCTCTCCCCTCTCTCTTTCCCCCTCATTCCTCTCCATGCTCTCTTTCCACCCTCTCCCCACACTCTCTCTTCCCCCTATCCCTCCTTATCCCTCTCTCTCCCCTCTCTCTCCCCTCTCTCCCCTCTCTCTCTCCCCTCTCATTCCTCTCCATGCTCTCTTTCCACCCTCTCCCCACACTCTCTCTTCCCCCTATCTCTCCTTATCCCCTCTCTCCCCTCTCTCTCCCCTCTCTCTTTCCCCCTCATTCCTCTCCATGCTCTCTTTCCACCCTCTCCCCACACTCTCTCTTCCCCCTATCCCTCCTTATCCCTCTCTCTCCCTCTCTCTCCCCTCTCTCTCCCTCTCTCTCTCCCCTCTCATTCCTCTCCATGCTCTCTTTCCACCCTCTCCCCACACTCTCTCTTCCCCCTATCCCTCCTTATCCCTCTCTCCCCTCTCTCTCCCCTCTCTCTTTCCCCCTCATTCCTCTCCATGCTCTCTTTCCACCCTCTCCCCACACTCTCTCTTCCCCCTATCCCTCCTTATCCCTCTCTCTCCCCTCTCTCTCCCCTCTCTCTCCCCTCTCTCTCCCCTCTCTCTTTCCCCTCTCATTCCTCTCCATGCTCTCTTTCCACCCTCTCCCCACACTCTCTCTTCCCCCTATCCCTCCTTATCCCTCTCTCTCCCCTCTCTCTCCCCTCTCTCTCTCCCCTCTCATTCCTCTCCATGCTCTCTTTCCACCCTCTCCCCACACTCTCTCTTCCCCCTATCCCTCCTTATCCCTCTCTCTCCCCTCTCTCTCACCCTCCTTCTATCTCTCCCTCTCTTTCTTTAAACCCCTGTCAATTCAATTCAATTCAATTCAAGGGCGTTATTGGCATGGGAAACATGTGTTAACATTGCCAAAGCAAGTGACGTAGATAATATATAAAGTGAATATATAAAGTGAAATAAACAATAAAAATTAACAGTAAACATTACACATACAGAAGTTTCAAAACAATAAAGACATTACAAATGTCATATTATATATATATACAGTGTTTTAACAATGTACAAATGGTTAAAGGACACAAGATAAAATAAATAAGCATAAATATGGGTTGTATTTACAATGGTGTGTGTTCTTCACTGGTTGCCCTTTTCTCGTGGCAACAGGTCACAAATCTTGCTGCTGTGATGGCACACTGTGGAATTTCACCCAGTAGATATGGGAGTTGATCAAAATTGGATTTGTTTTCGAATTCTTTGTGGATCTGTCTCTCTCTCCTCTTGCCCCTCTCCCAGCCTGGAGGTTCCCATGCAGAAGGATCCAGGCCGGATAGGAGGCAGGCAGGGTTGGGCAAGGTGGGGTACCATGGGCCACACTCCTGCTGCTCCTGCTACCCCTGATCCTGCCTGTGCTCTGCTCCGCTCCAATACAGTAACCCTGTGTTCAGCCAGTCTGACAGATCTCAGGCTGAACACCCACAAGCACCCCGGGACTCAACACCACACAGATCCAGCACCAGCTCCAACACAGACATCCTCTCCCTCCTTCCCTTCTTCTCTCTCTCCCTTTCTCTCGCTTTCCTTTTGAGATTCAATAGCAGCCCTAGAGGCATAGAAAGAAAGCGAGAGAAAGGGAGTGTAAAAACATCTAGAGCTTTATTTACAAAGGGCCCAGGTATTGCTCAGGCTGGTGTTAAATCTTGGGAAGTGATTTATTTTCTGCCCATGTGTGGCACCGCTCCCTGAGGCGCAACTCAGTGGTGGACCGGCCTCTCTCCTCTCTCTCTCTCTCTCTCTCTCTCTCTCTCTCTATCCCTCTCTCTCTCTCTCTATCTCTCTCTCTCTCTCTCTCTCTCTCTCTCTCTCTCTCTCTCTCTCGCTCTCTATCCCTCTCTCTCTCTCTCTCTATCCCTCTCTCTCTCTCTCTCTCTATCCCTCTCTCTCTCTCTCTATCCTCTCTCTCTCTCTCTCTCTCTCTCTCTCTCTCTCTCGCTCTCTCTCTCTCTCCCTCTCCCCCCCCTCTCTCTCTCTCTCTCTCTCTCTCTCTCTCTCTCAATCGCCTGCCCGCCCGTCGCAATTTACTGTGGCTGCAGAGGGTCATAAAAGAAGAATGGATTAATCTGGAACATGGCATAAACAATATGACTGTGACAGCCCTATTAAAACTAGTGCTACTCAGCATCAATTCTCCCCCAGCCCCGTCCAGCCCTGCCTGCTGTTCACTCAGCAGAGAGCGAGCGAACAGGAGAAAAACTAAGCATGCAACAAAAATGGCACCCTATTCCCTATATAGTGCCCTATGGACCCTGGTCTAAAGCAGTGCACTATAATGGGAACAGGGTGCCATTAGAGACAGACATAGGTCCACAGGCTTGTTATTGTGCTTCCCAGAGTATCATGTTCAGTAGAAGAGGCGTTTCACATCTCCATATAGCAGCCGGACCTTTTAACTGTTTAACCTTTAGACATCATCGGCTGTATCGGATGTGCCCATCCAGAATGGTGGCTCCCTGAGCGCTCGTTAGCCAGGCCGGGATGCTTCCTGACCCTGTGTCCCGCACCCTAGCCCTGTCCTGGCCTGGTGGCAAGGTGCCTTCCTGACCCTGTGTCCCGCCCCCTAGCCCTGTCCTGGCCTGGTGGTAAGGTGCCTTCCTGTCCCTGTGTCCCGCCCCTAGCCCTGTCCTGGCCTGGTGGTAAGGTGCCTTCCTGACCCTGTGTCCCGCCCCTAGCCCTGTCCTGGCCTGGTGGTAAGGTGCCTTCCTGTCCCTGTGTCCCGCCCCTAGCCCTGTCCTGGCCTGGTGGTAAGGTGCCTTCCTGTCCCTGTGTCCCGCCCCCTAGCCCTGTCCTGGCCTGGTGATAAGGTGCCTTCCTGTCCCTGTGTCCCACACACTAGCCTGTCCTGGCCTGGTGGTATGTTGCCTTCCTGTCCCTGTCCTGCCCACTAGTCCTGTCCTGGCCTGGTGGTAGGGTGCCTTCCTTTCCCTGTGTCCCGCCCCTAGCCCTGTCCTGGCCTGGTGATAAGGTGCCTTCCTGTCCCTGTATCCCGCCCCCTAGCCCTGTCCTGGCCTGGTGATAAGGTGTCTTCCTGTCCCTGTATCCCGCCCCCTAGCCCTGTCCTGGCCTGGTGATAAGGTGCCTTCCTGTCCCTGTATCCCGCCCCCTAGCCCTGTCCTGGCCTGGTGATAAGGTGCCTTCCTGTCCCTGTATCCCGCCCCTAGCCCTGTCCTGGCGATAAGGTGCCTTCCTGTCCCTGTATCCCGCCCCCTAGCCCTGTCCTGGCCTGGTGATAAGGTGTCTTCCTGTCCCTGTATCCCGCCCCCTAGCCCTGTCCTAGCCTGGTGATAAGGTGCCTTCCTGTCCCTGTATCCCGCCCCCTAGCCCTGTCCTGGCCTGGTGGTAAGGTGCCTTCCTGTCCCTGTATCCCGCCCCCTAGCCCTGTCCTGGCCTGGTGATAAGGTGCCTTCCTGTCCCTGTATCCCGCCCCCTAGCCCTGTCCTGGCCTGGTGATAAGGTGCCTTCCTGTCCCTGTATCCCGTCCCCTAGCCCTGTACTGGCCTGGTGATAAGGTGCCTTCCTGTCACTGTATCCCGCCCCCTAGCCCTGTCCAGGCCTGGTGATAAGGTGCCTTCCTGTCCCTGTATCCCGCCCCCTAGCCCTGTCCTGGCCTGGCGATAAGGTGCCTTCCTGTCCCTGTATCCCGCCCCCTAGCCCTGTCCAGGCCTGGTGATAAGGTGCCTTCCTGTCCCTGTATCCCGCCCCCTAGCCCTGTCCTGGCCTGGTGATAAGGTGCCTTCCTGTCCCTGTATCCAGAGGTTGGGTTGTTGATGTAGGGAATGGTGTTTGTTCTCTTCTGCTGGCATGGGACCTCCTTGGGATATACGCAAAGATACATAAGCAGACAGACAAGCATGTAAGTACACGATCACACACACACACGAGCACACACACACGAACATACACACACTCCATACTCCATACTCCATACTCTGTCATTCTGATCCATTCTGGATCATACTGATGGGCTCGTTTGGAATGGCCTCCTTGGTACACAGTGTGCACACAGCCTCCGCCATCAGCTGTTTTCTGACCCCCAGGGGAGAGTTCACTCAGCATCCCCATTGAACCCCCATAACCCTTAAATGTGTGTGTTGTTTGTCTCACTCCTGTCTCAGCCTTTTCTCCAGCTCCATCTCTGTCAGGGACAGGTGTACACTAAGCCACTCAGAAAACACACACAGAGACACAGCATCCATCTTACCACAGCAGCTTTTAGCACATTTAAAAACAGCATTTCCAAGATAGCTCAGCCACATGTCCAAAAACTCCCAACACAACAGAAACTGTTACTAATTTATAACCCTGGATGGATGGAGCCGGGAAACTTCCAGACGAATCAGGGCAGAAAGAAAGGAGAAAGAAATCCGCGAAATTGAAATCAATAATTTCATTAAATGCAGACCCTATTCTCCTCCTGCCTCTCTCCTCCTGCCTCTCTCCTCCAGCCGCTCTACTTCCCCTCAAACAACAACAACGACAACACAAGGAAACAGCAGAGAAACAAGAGTTGACCTTTGTCCAGTGGCCAACCATTCCATTTATTTCTCCCTTATCAAGCTGCTGATCAGAAGAGGCATCTACACTGATAATGCCCAGGATAATAGCAAGACCAGGCAGGAGCTAACGACAGAGAGACAGGCCAGAGAAAGAAAAATGTGTTTTGGCTGTATTCTTTTTCTCTCTGCGTGCACACACACACACACACACACACACACACACACACACACACACACACACACACACACACACACACACACACACACACACACACACACACACACACACACACACACACACACACACACACACACACACACACACACACACACACACACACACACACACACACACACACACACACACACACACACACACACACACACACACACACGCGCACACACACAAACGCACACGCACGCACACACACACACACACACACACACACACACACACACAAACGCACACGCACGCACACACACACACACACACACACAAACACACACACACACACACACAGTATGTGATATATGGAGGGCCCTTAGGAAAGTTTT